>NC_057805.1:391493865-391501914 GCF_018294505.1 Triticum aestivum
AAGAGAGAGGGGGGGTATTTAAAGAGGGGGGGTAGCAAGCTTGGAGGAGGGGGCAAGCTCCGGGGCGGCTCGGTCCCGTGGCCATGGCGGACTCCGGCGGCACGGCGGCTCCCGTGCGGAGGAAGGAGAGGGCGCGGGCGGGCCGGCGCTCGGCTGGGCTGCGGCCCAGCGGGCGTCGCGCGTTTTTTTTAAATAAGTTCCGCGGAAAATAATTCGTAGAAAAAATAAATAAAAATCAGAAAAATATAAAATAAATTTTCCCCGTCTAGTTAGAAAATCTAGAATAGGGTGAACATTTTTTTTAAATCAAAATAAATATTTTGAAAACATGCAATATTTTTAATGCAATAAAAATTGCAAAAATAAAATTCAAATAAATCCAATAAATGATTTTAACATTTTTCCTCCAGTATTTCAATTGTTTTGGAGAAGTCATATTTTCTCCTCTCGTTATTTTTAAAAATGAAATATTTTTCCGGAGAGAAAATAATTAAAACCAAAAATCCTCGTCTTATTATTTGATGAAAATCAAATATGAAAACTCGAGAAAATCCCCAACTCTCTCCGAGGGTCCTTGAGTTGCTTAGGATTTATCGAGGATTTGTCAAAATGCAATAAAACATGATATGCAATGATGATCTATGTATAACATTCCAAATTGGAAATTTGGGATGTTACGAACCTACCCCCCTTAAGATGAATCTCGCCCTCGAGATTCGGGTTGGCTAGAAAACAGGTGGGAGTGGTCTTTCCGTAGATCTTCCTCTCGCTCCCAACTGGCTTCATCCTCCGTGTGGTGACTCCACTGGACTTTGCAAAACTTGATAACCTTGCTGCGGGTAACTCGGCTGGCATACTCAAGATTCTTAACTGGCTTCTCCTCATAAGTCAAATCACTTTCCAACTGAATCGCTTCCGGTGGCACAGTATCTCTCAGTGGTATTTCAGCCATCTCTGCGTGGCACTTCTTCAACTGGGAAACGTGAAATACATCATGTACTCCAGACAATCCTTCGGGCAATTCCAGCTTGTAAGCAACCTCTCCCATACGTTCCACAACTCTGTATGGTCCGATAAAACGGGGCGCTAACTTTCCCTTAACTCCAAAGCGCTTTACTCCACAAAGTGGTGATACTCGAAGATAAACTCGGTCTCCGACTTCGTAAACTGTCTCTTTCGTTTAGAATCAGCATAACTCTTCTGCCTGGACTGGGCTACCTTGAGCCTATCGCGAATCAACCTCACTTTCTGTTCAGACTCCTTAATCAAATCTGGTCCAAACAACTGACGGTCTCCAACTTCGTCCCATAACAACGGTGTTCTACACCTCCTTCCGTACAAGGCTTCGAAAGGGGCCATCTTCAAACTGGTCTGATAACTGTTGTTATAAGAAAACTCTGCATATGGCAAATTGTCGTCCCAACTAGATCCAAAATCGAGTGCACATGCTCTCAACATGTCCTCCAAAATCTGGTTGACTCTCTCGGTCTGTCCATCTGTCTGTGGGTGGAAAGCTATACTAAATTCCAGCCTGGTTCCCAATGTTTCATGTAACTGCTTCCAAAACTTCGAGGTAAATTGGGTTCCTCTATCTGATACAATGGTCCTCGGAACTCCATGCAAACATACAATCCTGGTCATGTATATCTTTGCCAACTTAGCACTGGTGTAAGTGGTCTTCACTGGAATGAAATGAGCTACTTTCGTCAAACGGTCGACTACAACCCATATTGAGTCATAGCCTGAACGAGTCCTGGGTAATCCTGTGATAAAATCCATGCCTATTTTATCCCACTTCCATTCGGGTATCGGCAATGGCTGTAGCAATCCCGCTGGCTTCTGATGCTCTGCCTTCACTCTCTGACATACATCACAAACTGCTACATACTCTGCAATATCCTTCTTCATTCTGGTCCACCAGAAAGTATTCTTCAAATCCAAATACATCTTGGTATTCCCTGGGTGAATCGAGTACGGTGAATCATGGGCTTCTTGCAAAATCAACTTCCTGATCTCCGGATCATTTGGCACATATACGCGGTCCTCAAACCATAAGGTATCGTGCTCATCCTCACGAAATCCCTTGGCTTTTCCTTTGCTCATCTTCTCCTTTATCTCTTCAATCTCCTTGTCTGTCTTCTGAGCTTCTCTGATTCTTTCCATCAAGGTAGACTGAATCTCCAATGTTGCAAAATAGCCTCTTGGGACTATCTCCAAACATAGCTCGCGAAGGTCCTCGGCTAACTCCTGAGGTAACTCTCCTGTCATGAGGGTGTTGACATGACTCTTGCGGCTCAACGCGTCTGCTACTACGTTAGCCTTTCCAGAGTGATAATGCAATCTCATATCATAATCTTTAATGAGCTCCAGCCATCTCCTCTGTCTGAGATTTAACTCCTTCTGCGTGAAAATGTACTTCAAACTCTTGTGATCCGTGTACACCTCACAATGGTTTCCGATGAGAAAATGTCTCCATGTCTTCAATGCATGTACCACGACTGCTAATTCCAAATCATGCGTAGCATAATTCTTCTCATGGGGTTTAAGTTGTCGTGAAGCATATGACACAACTCTTCCTTCCTGCATAAGCACTGCTCCAAGTCCCCGACGAGAAGCGTCGCAATAAACTTCATAATCCTTGCGTTGATCTGGCAGAATCAACACTGGTGATGTAACCAATCGTTTCTTCAACTCCTGGAAACTAGCTTCACATTCCTCAGTCCAATTGAATTTGGTGTCCTTCTTCAATAGCTCAGTCATGGGCTTAGCAATCTTCGAGAAATTCTCGATGAATCTCCAGTAGTATCCTGCAAGTCCAAGAAAACTCCGGATTTCTCCAACTGTCGTGGGTGATTCCCAACTTGTCACTGTGTCAACCTTGGCAGGGTCTACTGCTATTCCTTCTCCAGAAATAACATGTCCAAGGAATCCAACTTCCTTCAGCCAAAACTCACATTTGCTGAACTTGGCGTATATTGATGTTCTCTGAGCTTCTCAAGTACCAATCGTAAATGCTCCTCATGCTCTTCCTCATCCTTGGAAAAGATTAAAATATCGTCAATGAACACTACGACGAACTTATCCAAAAACTCCATAAACACTTTGTTCATCAGATTCATGAAATAGGCAGGTGCGTTAGTCAGTCCAAATGACATAACGGTATACTCATACAATCCATATCTGGTGGTAAAAGCCGTCTTGGGTATATCCTGCTCTCGAATCTTTAACTGATGGTATCCTGATCGTAGATCGATCTTGGAAAATACTTTAGCTCCTTGTAGGCGGTCAAACAAATCATTGATCATCGGCAGTGGGTACTTGTTTTTGATGGTCACTTCATTCAATCCTCGGTAATCAACAACCATCCTCAGTGATCCATCTTTCTTCTCCACTAGAAGTACTGGTGATCCCCAAGGTGACGAACTTGGGCGAATATAGCCTTTATCCAGTAACTCCTTGATCTGCTTCTTAATTTCCTCCAAATCCTTTGCGGGCATCCTGTACGGTCTCTTAGATATTGGCCCTGTGCCTGGCAAAAGTTCAATCAAGAACTCAATGTCTCTATCCGGTGGCATGCCTGGCAACTCTTCTGGAAATACATCCGGATAATCTTTCACCACTGGTACTTCCTCCTGTACAACTCCTGATAGGGAATTTACTTGAGTCCTCTTCGGCATATGCCGGGATACATACTTGATCCTTTTTCCTTCTGGGGTGGTAAGCAAAATCGTCTTGCTGGCACAATCGATGTTTCCTTCATACAACGATAGCCAATCCATTCCCAAAATCACATCCAAGCCTTGCGATTCCAAAACAATGAGGTCTGAGGGGAAAACATGCGTACCAATGGCCAATGGTATCTGAAAACATCCTTGGGTGGCCATATACTCTGCTCCTGGCGAGGTTACTAACATAGGGTTTCTGAGAACTTTGGTGGACATCTTAAACTTATTCACGAACCCCCTTGATATGTATGAATGCGATGCACCGGTATCGAAAAGAACGGTTGCAGTAAATGACTTAACCAAAAACTTACCTATTACTGCATCAGGCTGAGCTTCAACCTCCTCCACGCTCACGTGGTTCACGTGTCCTTTGTTGAACGGGTTCGGCTTCTTCCCAGAGCTTCCATTGCCATTTCCATTTTGGGCTTCAGGACATTCATTGGCATAATGTCCATTCTTCTGGCACTTAAAGCAAGTGACTTGGCTCAGGTCCCTCTTGGCTGGGGTAGATGGGTTGGTGCGGTTCTGTCCGTTGCTTCCTCCATTCCCATTACCATTCTTGGAGCCATTATGGTTGTGCGAACTACCTCCTCCATGGGTATGCTGAAACTGTCCTCCCGGCTTTGGGGTAAATCGAGGCTTCTGCTGAGTTCCTGAGTTATACTTCCCTTGTCCATACTTCCTCTTGCGGTTTTCAATCTGCTGTTGCTTCCCTTCAATCATGAGAGCTCTATCTACCAGCTCCTGGTAGTTGTTGAAAGTTGCTACCATCAACTGCATACTCAGTTCATCATTCAGCCCTTCCAAAAATATCTCCTGCTTGGCAGCATTTGTAGCAACGTCATCTGGTGCATAACGTGCTAACTTACTGAAATCCTCCACATACTGGCCTACGGTGCATCCTCCTTGGCGTAGGTTGCGAAACTCACGCTTCTTCATAGCCATAGCTCCTGCTGAAACATGAGCTGTACGGAAAGCTTGCTGAAACTGGTCCCATGTGACAGTGTCAATAGGGTGCGTGGCTGTATAATTCTCCCACCATGATGCTGCGGGTCCATCGAGCTGATGTGCGGCAAAACGCACTCTTTCCGCATCTGTGCATCCTGCAGTGGTCAACTCCCTTCCAACTTTGCGGAGCCAATCATCTGCAACAATCGGCTCGGTGCTACTGGAAAACACCGGTGGGTTTAGCCTTAAGAAACGGGCTAAGTGATCAACAGGTAGTGGTGGCGGTGGGTTGTTGTTGTTGTTGTTGTTGTTGTTGCCTTGGTTCTGCACTAACACTTGCATCAGGGCATTCTGTTGCTGAATCAACTGGGTGATCTCTGGCGGGAAAACAAATCCGGTGTCGCGTCTCGGAGGCATCTGATAGGTTTAGAAAAGATGAGAGTTAAGAATAGAATGAGGTCTAGAGAGAAAACACTACCCATATGCTCATGAGACAAATTCAATCAATATCACTCAATCAATTCAAACAAGGCAAAACAATCGATCTAACTAGCGTTACAAAGTGCTTGGACTATACTATTAAATGGGGGAAGACTACTACTGATATGGTGGTCTACTAGAAATTTTGATCCGTTGAAGACTCCATGATGTCTGCTCCAGCTTCATCAACCCAGTCGTCTTCACTTGGTTCCGAGTCAGTGTCGTCGATGATGATGTAGTTATCCGGACAAGTGCATTCGTCGACTTCTGCTTTTGGCACTGGATTTCCCATGAATATTCCAATCTTCTTCTCTAGGTCGTCATTCTTCCCTACTAGTGCGTTGATTTCTTCCAAATAATCCTCGCGTGTAGCCTTGAGTTCTTCCTCCAGCTCCTTGATCTTCGTCAATGCCTTCTTCAGCTCTTCCTTGTCTGAGCACATCTGGTTCTCCTGGCGACGAATATGTTGGTTTTGCTCCTGGATGAAAGCTGCAATTGATCCATCCTTCTTCGTTCTGATCATCTCCCATTGCGCGTCTCGGCATCCACAAATTTGGTAAATTGTATCCTTAAGCTCCTGGTGATAGACTTCTCCAATGCGTCCCATGGCGATGTGTGCGGCCATGCTCTTCCCTAAACTCCAAGTTGGTGCTTCGAAAACCAATCTTATGGGTTCAGTAACTGGCACAAACGTCCTTCCTGGAATAAGAACTTGAATCTTCCAGCTCTCCTCTTCAGGTAATGTGGCGTTGTAGGTTCCGGTGATGCTTGGTATTCCTATGTTCAAGTACTTGGTGACTTCCTTCAAGTGTCGACCAAACGGCGTGTCTTCATCTGGTTGCATGAACTTGCTCCTTGCATTCGCCATTCCTAAAAGAGTAGAAAAAGGAGAGGGGTCAGAAATGAGAAGAGAGAAGCTTTCTAGGGCTTAAGCTTAGTGGTCGTGTCCTACAGTCAGCGTGTGCTCTGATACCAACTTTGTAGCGACCAGACCTCAAATGGTCTGTGCTGCTGTGCACCAGTGTCATCCCTGGATCAGTAATGCTGACACGCACAGTACAAATGGAGGATTTATAACAGAGTAGCAATCACACACTTATTACATCGAATATCTCCAAAGAGAATAAGTATGATAAACATGGCTTAAGGCCATCTAATAACGATAACAGCGGAAGACTTGGAAGATAAGTGAGTCCATCAACTCCAGCGGCATCACTGAGTATAAGACCACGACCTAAGGCACCTTACTCGTCGTCTGAAAAGTCTGCAACATGAAACGTTGCAGCCCGAAAACGGGTCAGCACATAGAATATGCTGGCAATGTAACACATAGAAAATAATGAACAATAACAATGCTATACTACATGCATATATGGCTGGTGGAAAGCTCTATGGTTACAGTTTTTGCGAAAAGCCAATTTTATCCTACCTCAAAGGAATAAATTTTATTTAACTATCATGGTGGTTGTGAAACATTGAGATGGTTGACAGCATCTCAATCCCAATTAAATGTCATCAATAACCCAACAAAATTAATTAGAAGTAACATAGTGATGAGATTCACATGATAATCCAAGTACTAGATACTCAAATTGTCCATAACTGGGGACACGGCTAACCATGATTAGTTTGTATACTCTGCAGAGGTTTGTGCACTTTTCCCCACAAGACTCGATCGCCTCCGCTTGATTCTCGCACTACATGATGTTTGAGAAACGGATGACCGAGACACAGTCTTTCAGAAGTGTTTGCACCTTACGTATGGGTAGACAGTTACACCTACTTTCCCCTACATCTGCTAGTCTACCACTGTAAGAGTTCACACAACTTAGTCAACTATGCTAGAGCCCATAATAGCTTGCGGCTGCACACGGAAATTTCTAGCATGAATAATCTCATGATCCCTTTGAACCTGGGTGGCGGTCCAAAAGAAAAACAGGCAATCCTGGAATACCCAGGTACCTCAATCCACCCAGATGTGAGTTTAGTTGCCACCTTAAGTAAACCATTAATAACAAGCTCACATCTGTCATGAATTTCACTCAAACCCAAACCACGTCTACGAGCATAGCATGGCAATAATAATAGCAAACGTAGAAGTAACTCCCAAGGGTTTGAATAGAAAACAGGTAATAGGTACTACCACATCTACTTCCCAATACCCACAATTTAATTAGATCCTAATCATGCAAGTGTTTGAGGAAAAGAGATCTAATGCAATAAAACTGGGTATGGAAGGTATATGATCAAAGTGTTACTTGCCTTGCTGATGATCCGCAAAACCTAGCGATTCGAAGTAACAAGCGGCACACTCCGGGTACTCTATCGCAAACAAACAAGCATACAATCAGTACTCATCTAATGCACAGGTAAAACTCGAATGAAAGATCCAACCAGAAAGTTCAACTTAAGAACTCCGGTTCGCAAAAAGAATCAACTCGAAAGAAGCAACGAAAGTCAAACGACGAAAGAAAGAAACTTCGTTTACTAATCTGGATCTAGGTCAAATTTTACTATAGCAAAAACTTGTTTGAGTAGGTTAAACGGACAGAGAATTTCGAGACGAAACTCTAGGCGCTTGAATCGCCTGATTCCGATAAACGAGCGAGAAGTTAAACAGAATCGAAAATTCGATCAGAAATCGAATCTGAGATAATCGTAGAAAAATCCGACGAAAAAGAAAAACGGACGAACGGTTAAAGAACGGACGTTCGTTAACAGAGAAAAACCGACGAACGCGTTCGTTAAAACGAACGGTTCGGTGAACGCTCGCAAAATAATAAAACCGAAAAAAACCGATCTAGGGTTTTTTTTAAAACGAAGGGTTTTTTTTAGAAGAAAACCGGCAACGACGAACGGGGCAGCGGCAGTACCTCGTCGGGGCGGCTTCGGCGAG
>NC_057805.1:391502342-391629736 GCF_018294505.1 Triticum aestivum
GGGGGGTATTTAAAGAGGGGGGGGGGGTAGCAAGCTTGGAGGAGGGGGCAAGCTCCGGGGCGGCTCGGTCCCGTGGCCATGGCGGACTCCGGCGGCGCGGCGGCTCCCGTGCGGAGGAAGGAGAGGGCGCGAGCGGGCCGGTGCTCGGCTGGGCTGCGGCCCAGCGGGCGTCGCGCATTTTTTTTAAAATAAGTTCCGCGGAAAATAATTCGTAGAAAAAATAAATAAAAATCAGAAAAATATAAAATAAAATTTCCCCGTCTAGTTAGAAAATCTAGAATAGGGTGAACATTTTTTTTAATCAAAATAAATATTTTGAAAACATGCAATATTTTTAATGCAATAAAAATTGCAAAAATAAAATTCAAATAAATCCAATAAATGGTTTTAACATTTTTCCTCCAGTATTTCAATTGTTTTGGAGAAGTCATATTTTCTCCTCTCGTTATTTTAAAAATGAAATATTTTTCCGGAGAGAAAATAATTAAAACCAAAAATCCTCGTCTTATTATTTGATGAAAATCAAATATGAAAACTCGAGAAAATCCCCAACTCTCTCCGAGGGTCCTTGAGTTGCTTAGGATTTATCGAGGATTTGGCAAAATGCAAGAAAACATGATATGCAATGATGATCTATGTATAACATTCCAAATTGGAAATTTGGGATGTTACACCCATCCATTTCCGATGATAAGCAAAAATCATCCATTGCGTTGTCTTCAACAAGGTAGTCCACATCATCCATTCTAGCTCGAGTGTGCCGTTCTCCCGAACTCCTTCAAACGGTCGTATGTGATTTTCCTTGGGCTGGTTTAGAGAGTTTCAATGATTTCTATATCAAAAGTAATTCTTTTGCCACTTAAGGTAATAATTCCACGAGTCACCTCCCCCAAGGTGCCCCGTTATGGGATCATGGCAGTTTCTCCTCGCTACTTTGAAACCCTCGTCAAAATTGTTTCCTCCGTCCTTCCCGATGTATGTTTGCCTCCCAGCTCGAGAGATGTTCCTATGTCTCACTCTGTGAGTTCATCCTGAGTTGTTTGATCTTCAAGGAGATCGATCCTTTTAGAGTTTTTCCTTTCCTCTTGTTGTCATGTTGGTTGGAGTTCTCGGAGCAAGACATCGAGACAAAGATGGTGATCGAATCAACGTACTTATGAAGTGCAATCTGGATCGAGAAGATTGTGTTAGTCTGCTTCCCCCCCTACATCTTACCCTACGCTTGAATCTCGGGACGAGATTCTTGTTTAGTGGGGGTGCGTTGTCACAACCCTAGTCAGTATATGCATTAGAGTGTATGCATCATGTCTAGTTTACTCAGAAAGTTGAAATGGGGATGACAGAAACCCCCAGCACCCCCCTTAATCCAACTAGGGTTTACCGAAATCTTTTTCAATGAAACTGAAATGCCCTTCTAAAATGTTCATCATCTTTGCCTTGGTCTAGAACCCCTGACAAAAATGGTGCACATTTTTCTAGGACACATAAGGTCACTGAATTAAATCATATGCTATTTGCAATTGGGCATTTAAATGCTATATAATATTTTAAATGCTCAATTAATTCTGAACTTAAGTGAGGGCTGTTGGGAATATTCCAAACAGAGCCCACAATTATTTTCAGGATTTTTGGAAACGTTCTTGTATTTTTAATAAAGCCTAGAAGTTACAGAAAAATAGAAAAACATTAACAGAAAACCGAGAGAGAGAAACTAACATGGCCTCTTACCTGTAGCAGCAGCCCACCTGGCGGCCCAGCCCACCAGCTATGCCAGTCATCTCCCTCCTCTCGCCAGAAGGACGAGAGGCGCGTGTCCGATGCGCGCGACCATGCGTCGTGCCACGTCCTGCTTCCCGCCGCTGCCCCGACGCGCCCAGACGACGCCACGGAGACGCCCGAACCCGCTCGACCTCTCTCCTGTGCTTCGCCCCTCCTCTGGTCCTCTCTCCCTCTCGTGCCCGAGCGCCACCGTTGCCGCCGCTCGCTGCTGCCGTGTCCACCGCCTTCCCCTTGCTTCCCCGACCGGTCCATGAGCTCCGCCACGACGTCCTCGACCTCCTCGCTCCGCCACTCGTCGCCGGGCGCGCTCCTCTGGCCTCACCGAGCTCGTCCCCGACTACCATCGCCAGAGATCCCCCTCGCCGCCTCGCTCAGCTCCGACCTCCTCCAAGCCCGCCGTCTACTTCACTGCATCCGCCGTGAGCCACTGACCATCCTCCCCATCTCCGTTCTCTCTGCCACTCGCCGTAGTCGCCGCACCAAGCACACCCGCACGCGCCGCCGCCTGAGCTCGCCGCTGACGTGGCTCCGTCCATGCAACGGCTCAGTCGTCCTATCCAGTGACCTCGCCGCGTCGCGTAGGGCCCGTAGATGCCTCGCAAGTGCCGACTCGTCTGCCGTAGCCTCGACCCCGAGCTCACCCGAGCTCCGGCAACCGCCGAGGTCATCGCCGCCGACTACTCCGGCCAACCCAGGCCCAACCACCACCACTACTCGATGCGGACGTGCGTCCGCATCACATAGACGCCCTCCGCCGGTCGTTTGGTCGCCAGAGACGCAAACCCGAGGCTCGCCGTCGCGACTGGCCTCGCCGGCGTCAAGTCGCCGGTGGGTTTGACCCCGTTTGACCACTATTTGACCCCCTGAGTCTACGACATGTGGGGCCAGCCTCTGGCAAATTTAATTTAGGTTTATTTTAGCGTTAATTAACACTGTTAACTAGACAGTCACTGACACGTGGGACCGCCTCGATTAACTCCAGATTAGGATTAGTTTTAACTCTAAAACACCTTGTTACCTGGATGTGTCACTGACCAGTGGGTCCCACTGGTCAGGTTTGACCTGGACGGTCTCCGTTGACCGCTGACATCACGGTGATGCAATGCTGACGCAATAAAGTATTCTCTGGATTTATTTTTATTCAGGAAATTCCAGAAAATGCTATAAACTTCAAAAATCATAGTAATTAATCTGTAACTCCAAATACAAAGATTTATATATGAAAATTGATCAGAAAAATCCAACCTATCCATTTGTACTAGTTTCATGCATGATAGAGAAATTTATCCTTGCTGTTTAGATGAAACAAGATAATACACTTATATGAGTTCATATTTTGGGTTTGCATTGGAATCTTTGATTCAAATGAACTCAAACCACCCTGCTCAAAGATGAATTAGCAAAAACACACTCATATTTCCATGGCATGATCATGCATCATATTGTACATTGCATTGATCGTGTTTGTTCTTTGTTTGCCGGTGTTGTTCCCCTCGGTAGACGTGGTTCCGACGTTGTGATCGTTGACACTGATGAAGACCCAATGCTATCTTCAGAAGTGCCAGGCAAGCAAACCCCCTTGTTCATTCCGATACAATCCCATCCTCTCGCTCCTGCTCTCTTTTACTGCATTAGGACAACAACGATTCAACTGTTACATGATGCGGTAGTTGAACCCCTTTCCTCTGCATGACCTGTCATTGCCACAGTAAATAGATGAAACCCACTAGCATGAGTAGGATTTGTTTGAGCCCTGATGTGCCCACTCATTCATGCTTGTTTGTCATGCCTGCTACTGCTTAGAGTTGAGTCAGGTCTGATTCATCGGGGATGAATCGGAGGTGTGTGAACATGTTCTAAATGTTGAGAGCTAAGTGTGTGAACACGATTTGGTAAAGGTAGCGGTGAGAGGCCATGTAGGAGTACATGGTGGGTTGTCTCACTGAAACCGTCCTCAGGAACTGAGTTCTATGTTTGTGATCCCTGAACAGCTACTACCACACGTTGGGCCCTGAAATATGACCCCGCTCGACTTATTAACCGCCCTTGTCCTCTGTCCAGGAGTTGCAAGTAGTTTCTGGTGTTTGCAGGTTATGTGTTGAAGGTCGTGCGTAGCGCTGACCCTAGGGGTGGGCTATGATGCGGTAGATACACCGTGGCCCGGTGTACCGAGTCGCCTGTTTGGTGTCTCGGGAACCCTGCAGAGAGAATTCAGTCTCGCTAGTAGTTCCGCGTGGACTTCGACGTTTAGCTTGTTACCTCAGCTACGACCTTGTGCCCTCGGCAGGGTCTTGTAGATAGTCAGGCTTCTCAGCCTTTTTCATTTGTAGTTGTCTGTACTCAGACAAGTTAAGCTTCCGCATGTGCTTGTTGCTTGTATGACTTGTATGTTGGGTCATGATACCCATGTTTGTAATACTTGGCTCCTCGGAGCCTAATGAATAAATACTCTGAGTCGTAGAGTCTTGTTGTGATGCCATGTTTATTTGCACATATCGAGCATACTGTGTGTATGATTGAAATGCTTGGTATGTGTGGGATCCGACAATATAGTTGTTTATCCTTGGTAGCCTCTCTTATGGGGAAATGTAGTCTGGTGCTTCCACTGAGCCTTGGTAGTCCACTACAGCCCGGTTTACCGGAGTCCTGCTAGGCCAGCACTACTGCTCCGGAACACCTAGACTGGCCGGCTTGTGACACACTTTGTTCCTGTGTCTGTCCCTTTGGGGAAATGTCACGTGATGACATCCGGAGTCCTGCTAGCCTGCTACAGCCCGGGTTCCCGGAGTCCTGTTAGCCCAGTTGCTACAGCCCGGATTCACACGCTGCTGACCGACATGCTCGATGTTGTTTCATGTATGCCTGTCCCCGTAAGCTAGTGCCACTTCGGGTTCACGACTAGTCATGTCGGCTCAGGTTCTCGGTCATATGGATGCTAGCGACACAATCATATATGTGAGCCAAAAGGCGCAAACGGTCCCGGGCCAGGTAAGGTGGCACCCGTGGGAATACCGTGCGTGAGGCCGCAAAGTGATATGATGTGTTACATGCTAGATCGATGTGGCTTAGGATTGGGGTCCTGACAAGGAGTAAGGACTTACAACAGCGGCTTGAACTGGTGTGCTCATGCCCTTCGTCTTGCTGGTGTGGTAATCCTTGAAGATTTGCACTGCACTCGGTTCAGGTTCTTTTTGGTCCGCACAGGCTTTCCTCTGTATTTGGAACAAGTCAATATAGATACGATAATATGGCACAGAAAAAAGAAGGAAGTAGCAACTATTTACAAGAGGCTCGCACTGTGCAATATAGCTACGAGATCCTGTTGTCTGTTGGAATTTCACTTTAGAATGGTTGGTCTTGTTCTTCAAACAGTTAGCCTAGAAGAAGATACACTTGTAAGGCACATACATAAATACAAGTTCAATATGTGGTCTGATCAAATACATATAGCCTACCTGATACTTTGGATCAGACCAGTGTTTAACGAGGGCTGTCCAGTCTTCATCTGTAATATATTCCACTGGACATGTTTGGGCGATTTTGTCGGATCTGGGGTTCCGGCAAAACCCTTAAGGTTTGAACTCTGGGGAACGCGCGAAGTTCTTTCCCTCCTACCGATCCACGCCCTAGCTCGCTGAGATCTTGCGGACGAATTCGACGAACTCACAACACAGAAAGACACGAGATTTATACTGGTTCGGGCAACCGTTGTGGTGTAATACCCTACTCCAATGTGTGGTGGTGGATTGCCTATTGGGCTGATGAGGAACAGTACAAAGGGGAAGAACAGCCTCCTGAGGTCGAGGTGTTCTTGTGCTTGTCGAACTTGTGTGGGTGAGGGCTCGATGCCCCCTACTATGGTGGCTAGTTCTACTTATATAGGCCCTGGTCCTCTCCCCAAATATTGAGCGGGAAGGGAGCCAATAACGGCGGCCAATTTGAAAGGGGACAGCTAGTACAAGCTATCCTGACAAAGGTGGTCTTCGCCTGCGAAAGGGCTCTGGCGATGACACCGTCTTGGGCTCCAAGGTGACCTCCGTCCTGCTGGCCTGCTGGTCTTGGTCTCGTTGCACCGATATGGAAACCTTTGCCTGATACCTCGGTACTCGGCGCCTGCGCTTGCCTCCTTAGCACCAAAGTGGAAGCAAGGACGCCGCGCGCGCTGGCGCCCGCCTGGCGCTTGCCGGGTGTCGATCGTCATGGCTCACGTCACGAGAGCCTCGCGAGGTTTGCCCCGCCCTGATATCTCCGCTCCTCGCGAGGCTGCCTAGAGAGGCCGCTCCTGAGGTGGTCTTACGTCGTCCGCCTCGCAAGCCTTGGCCCCTCGCGAGGGTCTTGAATGCTTCGTTGGTGAAGATGGGCCGTACAGGCCCGCTAGCATAGCCACGCCGTGGGCCGCAGGCAGGCAAGTCTGGGGACCCCCGTTCCCAGAACGCCGACAGTAGCCCCCGGGCCCAAGGTGCGCTCGGGCTTGGCTTCGAGGCGAAGCCAAGGGTCAAGTACGGAGCACCGCGGGCCCAAAAGCATGCGGCCTCGGTTGACGCATGGCGGTTGATTGGACATGGGTGTCTCCACTTCCCCACGCTGCCTCGGCAACTACTTGATTTGACAAGTCCCTGTGACATGCAAGGAAAATCATCATTACCTGTGATCGTGGGAGGCGCCGGTTGGCCTTCTTCCGCTATAAATGGGGAGGGGGGCGGAGCCCCCGTCGCCCATCCCTTCTTGGTTCACTTGCTTCTTCCTCCTTGCTCCACCGCTAGCAGCAATGGCGCAGTCGAAGAGGTTCTCCGCCACGGAGAAAGGCTAGGCCCCTCGGGAGGGACCCGGCTCCCCGGCGCCCAAGCGAGGGCGTGGCCGTCCCCGCAAGCATGCCGCGACCCCCGCCGTGGCCCCTGGGTCTCGAGGTGGCGCCGTAGTGCGCGGCAGTCCTGTCGACGAGAGGAGACGTGCCGTGGTTGCGCGGCCTCCCCGACCGCGGTTCCATGCGTCAGAGGTGCTGCTGGAGTTTGTTGTCTGGTCGGAGGATCCGGCCGGCAGCTGGCTCCAGCTCCCCCGCTTCTTTGCCGACGAGCTGCCGGCCTTCGGTCCATGCGGGCTCTGGCTGCAGGCAGACGGTTGCTGCAGCCGGGCTTCCTTGGTCGCGGTCGATGTCTCCATCGCGGGCAACATAGCTCTAGCCCGCGGTTGGCAGACGTTCGCCCGCGCCCGCGGCCTAGGAAGGCGGTGCACCCTCCACTTCAAGTTCGACGGCGACGCGACCCTCTTCGTGAGGGTGTTCGGGGAAGACGGTCGCCGCGCCGGATGCTTCCCCGAGGTGAACGACGGCGAGGGGGTGCTCGGCCTTGGCGATGGTCGGGACGAGGAGGAGGACGAACCCGCCGGCCACGCCTCGCCCGGCTACAGCGGCTCCTCTTTTGGGGATAGTTCCAGCAGCGGCGGCCTTGATCAGCCGCCACGCCGCCGCGCCCGCTTCGACGGTAGTAGCGGGTCATCTCGTTGCCGCGCATCGGTGAAGCGCGAGGAGGGGTCCGACTAGACCCGGGATGTCGCCAAGGCCCTGCCCCCGTCAGTTGCTGTAGGGGCGAGCGCCGCTTTTGTTATGTTCCTCTTTTCCTTCCTGCACTGAAATGAAACCAGCATGGGCCCAGAGGGGCGTGTATCGAACCATGACTTATTAACCATTATCCTACGCTTGTTGTTTCAGTGATGTGTGGCTATTTTGTGCAAAGATAACTTAGCCTGGTGCATCCGGGGCGTCTCCCTCCTTACGAGGCGTTTATTTCCTCATGTCCATCTTGACCTTGTGGTCTGCGATTGCTCAGGAACTGCAAAAAATTTGTTAGGGAGTTTGCCAGGAGATTTGTCGTTCACCCAAGCCTTGACCCGGCGCTTTGTATCGCGGTACCTGTGGGGCACGGATTAGGAGAGATGCGCCAGCTTTCGGGCTCGAATGAGGGTGGCTCGCGAGAAGGCAGAGAGAATAAAAACGCTCGTGAGGGCGCCTGCCTAGCCCCCCTCACGAGGTATGCGAGAAAGAAAATGCGAGCGAACCAGAGCCGAAAAAGTGCAGTAAGAGGCGACGGAATCGAATCAACAAGGAACACTGAAAGAAAACTTTGATTAAGGAAAAACGAGCCAACTGCAGAAAGCAAATGAAAGCCGCGTCTGGCACCTAATCTAGTCTTCAAGTCTTCTCACCAGCATGGAGCTAAGTGCTGCCACTAGGTGTGGGAGGGAGCCCCAGGGCTTGAGGCCGGCGCTCCTGAGACTCCAGGGCGTGTACAGACCCACTCATTATTACGTGGGAGTGTCACGGGCGGCGATTCTTCACAGGCACCGGGCCTTCTTCACAGGCTCTGGACCTTTCTTCACAGGCTCTGGACGTTTCTTCACAGGCTCTGGGCCTTGGTTCATGGGTAGAACTTCCGGAGGTGCTGGATGTTCCAGGCGTTCTGGATAGGTATCCCGTCCTGTGTCTCCAGGCGCGCGGCGCCAGGCCTGAAGACGTGGACGACCCTGAACGGGCCCTCCCACATGGGTGAAAGCTTGTGCAGCCCTTCCCTGGAGAGGGCCCGCCTCAGGACGAGGTCGCCCACCTCGAGCATCCTGAAGCGGATGTTGCGGTAGTGGTATCGCCGCAGCGCCTGCTGGTACCTTGCCGCCCTCAGTGCAGCTTCGCGACGACGCTCCTCCCCCAACATGAGGTCCATCCCCCGCGTGGCACCTGCTGCGTTTCATCGAATGCCAGGACCCGTGCAGAGCAATGTTTAACCTCGTGAGGAAGGACTGCTTCATCTCTGTAGACGAGGAAGAATGGGGTCTCGACCGTTGGTTTGGTGGCGGTGGTGTGGATAGACCACAGCACGGACTGGAGCTTGTCTTGCCAGCCCCTGCCACAGGCCTCGAGCTTCTTCTTGAAGGTCCTGGTCTTGAGGCCCCTCAGGACCTCCGCGTTGGCGCGTTCGTCCTGACCATTGCTCCTGGGGTGCGCCACCGAAGCGTAGCAGACCTGCGTTCCAAGGTTAGCACAGTAGGTTTTGAAGAGGTTACTAGTGAACTGCGAGCCGTTATCTATGATGATGCGGTTGGGGACCCCGAAACGGCTCACGAGGCCCTTGATGAACTTGACAGTAGAGCCAGCTGGGATGGTACGGACGGCTTCCACTTCCGCCCACTTGGTGAACTTGTCGATGGCGACGTAGAGGTAGCGGTAGCCCCCTGGCGCTCGAGGGAACGGGCCCAAGATGTCCAGCCCCCAGACCGCGAACGGCCATGTGAGCGGAATGGTCTGGAGTCCCTGAGCCGGCTGATGAATCTGCTTGGCGTGGAACTGGCAGGCTTCGCAGGACCTCACCAGCTCAGCTGCGTCGTTGAGCACAGTGGGCCAGTAGAACCCACTACGGAATACTTTGCCGACGAGGGTCCGTGAAGACGAGTGGTGCCCACAGTCCCCACCGTGTATGTCAGTCAGCAGCTCCTTTCCCTGGTCCCTGGAAATGCAGCGTCGGGAGACGTCGTTTGGCCGCTTCCTGTACAACTCACCATCCTGGATGCAGTACGCCGTGGCTTGCCGAACCACACGCTCTGCATCCTCCTCTTTGTCTGGCAGCGCCCCTTGCATCAGATATTCTTTGAATTCCTTGGTCCAGCATCCTTCCTCAGGTTCGAGCACCAAGAGCAAGCGAGCTCCTGAGGTCGGGCCACAGGCCGGGGCTCCTGAGGCAGGAGGCTGTGGGAGTTCCTCCCGAGGCTGAGCTGTGCTTGAAAGTGGTGGTGTCGCCGATGGCTTGAAGAGCCGTTCCTCAAAGACACCGGGCTCTTGTGGCTGCCGCTTGGATGCTCTCCTAGCGATGTCGTCGGCTTCCTTGTTGGTGCCCCGGGGCACGTGCTGCAGCTCCAGGCCCAAGAACTGCTTCTCCATCTTGCGCACCTCCGCGAGGTATGCCTCCATATGCTCGTCCTTCGGCTCGTATACTTTGTTGGAGAAGTTGACAAGGAGCTGCGAGTCGCCTCTAACGGTAAGGCGCTTCACCCCCAGAGCTGTCGCGGCCTTCAGGCCAGCTATGAAGCATTCGTATTCTGTGATGTTGTTGGAGACCTTCTCGCCATGCTGAAAGCAGAGCTGCACGGCGTAGTAGAGCTTATCCTGAGTGGGCGAGATGAGTACTGCTCCAGCCCCTGCGCCTTGGTGCGTGAAGGCGCCATCGAAGTACATGACCCAACCGCCTGGTGCTTCACTTCCTGGCAAGGTGGACCGGTCTTCACCCACTTCAAGCACCTGGACGTCTGTCCATTCCGCCACAAAACCAGCGAGCGCGACTCCCTTGACGACCCTGGTAGTGCTGAACTCTAACTGGAATGCTTGCAACTCGATGTTCCACTCGGCGACCCTTCCAGCAGAATTGGGGCTCCTAAGCACCCTCTCCAACGGGTAGGCTGAGACGTCCTTGATGGGGTGGCCCTGGAAGTAATGCTGCAGCTTGCGCGAGGCCACCAAGAGTGCTAGCAGGAGCTTCTGAGGCATGGGATATCGTGCCCTTGCGTCCCGCAACACCGTGCTGACAAAATACACCGGGTGCTCAACAAGGGCTGGCGCGCTGGTGAGGCTCGTGTCTTGCGGGGCCCCGGGACATCTCCTGAGGTGGTGGAACTCCTGGTGCCTGGTCGCTTGCGGGGGTCTCTGTGACATCGTCCTATCGAGCTTGGCCTTCCGTTGACGCCACTGCGGCTCCCGCGGCGGCTTCCTGATCTTGCGCCATTTCAGCTGTAGCTCGGCGCAGCGTGCCCCTGGCTTGGTGCTCCTCCCGAACCGCCACGAATGCAGCGCTGGCAGAGTACGGGGTAGCGGTGAGGTAGAGCACTAGGGGCTCGAGAGGTCGTGGTGCCACCATCACCGGAGGGCTGGTCAGGTACCTCTTGAGGTCTTGAAAGGCTCGGTCGGCCTCCTGGGTCCATTCGAATGGGCCCTTCTTTGTCATCAGCTTGAAGAAGGGTAGGGTGCGTTCCCCTAGCTTGGAGATGAAGCGTCCCAACGCAGTTACCCGACCAGCCAACTTCTGCATCTCCTTTAGGGTCTGCGGCGGGCTCATGTCCTCGATGGCCTTGATCTTCTCCGGATTCGCCTTGATCCCTCCGTGGGACACGAGAAAGCCCAGCAGCTTGCCAGAAGGGACGCCGAACACGCACTTCTCCGGGTTGAGCCGCAAGTTCACCTGGCACAGGCTCTCGAAGGTTTCTTCCAGGTCTTGGATCAGGGTCCTTGCCTCCCGAGATTTCACCATGATATCGTCGACGTAGGCCTCTGTGTTTCTCCCAAGCTGTCGCCCTAAGGCGATGTGCATCAGTCGCTGAAAGGTTGCACCCGCATTGCGCAATCCAAAGGGCATGCAGGTGTAGCAGTACACCCCACACGGGGTCGGGAAGGCTGTCTTCTCCACATCTTCTACCGCCATCTTGATCTGGTGATATCCTGAGAACGCGTCCAGGAAGCACAGTAGGTCGCACTCGGTGGTGGAGTCGATGATCTAATCGATGCATGGGAGCGGGAACGGATCTTGGGGGTAGGCCTTGTTAAGGTTGGTGAAGTCGACACACATCCGTTCCTTCCCGCCTTCTTCGGCACTACGACGGGGTTCGCCAGCCACTCAGGATACCGAACCTCGCGAATGGCACCTGCCACTTCTAGCTTGTGGGTCTCTTGGACGATGAAGGCCTGCTTCTCAGTGGACTGCCGTCTCGCCCGCTGCTTCACCGGGCGTACATTGGGGCATACCCTTAAATGATGCTGAATCACCTCTCTCAGGACTCCTACCAGCTGATTGGGTTCCCACGCGAATATATCCTTGTTTGCACGCAAGAACTTCACCAATGCTTCCTCTTTCCCTTAGTCGAGGCCGGCACCTATGGTAAAGGTGGCCCCTGAGGGCCTGTCCTCGCTGACCGGCACCTGCTTGGTTTCCGCCTTGTCTTGTGTGAACAACTGCTTCTTCTTGGTCGGCAGGGCTCCCTTGGGCTCGGAGGCGCCCGCGTCGGCAGGCTGCGCCATCGCGGCGGTTTTGAGGGCGAGCTTGAGTGCCGTCACGTCCTCCTTGGTGTCCCCCTTGATGGTGAGGATGACTTTGCTCCCAGGCATCTTCATGAGGTTGTAGGCCGGATGAGTCCCCGCCATGAACTGGGCGAGAGCTGGGTACCCGAGGATGGCGTTGTACGAGAGGCCAATGCGGGCAATGTCGAAGTCGACCAGCTCGGTGCGGTAGTTGTCGCGTGTGCCGAAGGTGACGGGGAGGCGGATCTGTCCCAGAGAGCGGGCAGTGCCGCCACCGACTCCTGAGAAAGGCTTGCTGAGACTGAGCCGCTCGAGTGGCACATGAAGAAGGCTGAAGGCCTCTACGGAGAGCAAGTTGAGGCCCGCTCTGCCATTGATGAGGGTCTTGGTAATAGCCACGCCGCAGATGGTGGGCGTGCAGAGCATTGGGAGCTTGCCCGAGTCGGCAGTAGAGTCCGGGTGGTCTTCTGAGCCGAAGGTGAGGTCGGCCTCTGGAGCAGCCCAACCCGGCGGAGCCCCCGGGCGCTTGGAAGCGGCACCAATCTGACAGAGGAACGGCTTGACGTGGCGATCTGAAGGCGGTGCTTGAGAGCCGCCCAGCAGGGCTTCGACTGCGTGGTGCGCCGGCACCGCGTAGTGAGCAGTGAAGAGGTCGTGGAGTTCCCCCCAGGACGGCACCGTGGATCCAGGGAGGTTGAGCAGCCAGGCGCGTGGCTCGCCGGCGAGGGCCATGGGGAGCCAGTTGGCCATGACCTTGTCGTCGCCCCCGGCCTCGAGGATGGCCTCCTCATATGCCAGCAGGAACGCCGACGGGTCCGGCGCGCCGTCGTAGCGCGGTGGCATCTCCGGCCTGAACTTGGGTGGCCACTGGACCTGCCGAAGGGCGGGGGCCAGGGCTCGGAGCCCCCTGGCCCCGTCGTCAGCACCGGCCGCTGGAGCCGGTGGCGGGGCGCCTGCCATGAGAGCGAAATGCAGATCGACGGAGGAGAAGCTACGGCGCACCCCTACCTGGTGCGCCAAATGTCGGATCTGGGGTTCCGGCAAAACCCTTAAGGTTCGAACTCTGGGGTGCGCGCGAAGTTCTTTCCCTCCTACCGATCCACGCCCCAGCTCGCTGAGATCTTGCGGACGAATTCGACGAACTCACAACACAGAAAGACACGAGATTTATACTGGTTCGGGCCACCGTTGTGGTGTAATACCCTACTCCAGTGTGTGGTGGTGGATTGCCTCTTGGGCTGATGAGGAACAGTACAAAGGGGAAGAACAGCCTCCTGAGGTTGAGGTGTTCTTGTGCTTGTCGAACTTGTGTGGGTGAGGGCTCGGTGCCCCCTACTGTGGTGGCTAGTTCTACTTATATAGGCCCTGGTCCTCTCCACAAATATTGAGCGGGAAGGGAGCCAACAACGGCGACCAATTTGAAATGGGACAGGTAGTACGAGCTATCCTGACAAAGGCGGTCTTCGCCTGCAAAAGGCTCTGGCGATGATGCCGTCTTGGGCTCCACGGTGACCTCCATCCTGCTGGCCTGCTGGTCTTCGTCTTGTTGCACCGATATGGAAACCTTTGCCTGATACCTCGGTACTCCGCGCCTGCGCTTGCCTCCTTAGCACCAAAGTGGAAGCAAGGACGCTGCGCACGCTGGCGCCCGCCTGGCGCCCGCCGGGTGTCGATCGTCATGGCTCACGTCATGAGAGCCTCGCGAGGTTTGCCCTGCCTTGATATCTCCGCTCCTCGCGAGGCTGCCTGGAGAGGCCGCTCCTGAGGTGGTCTTGCGTCGTCCACCTCGCGAGGCTTGGACCCTCGCAAGGGTCTTGAATGCTTTGTTGGTGAAGATGGGCCGTATAGGCCCGCTAGCATAGCCACACCATGGGCTGCAGGCAGGCAAGTCTGGGGACGCCCGTTCCCAGAACGCCGACAGATTTCATTGTTAGCCTTGCCTTCAAAGTGATGTTTTCTAAGGTGGTACCGATACTGTCGCAGAGCAGACTGAAAAACATGAGTGCATGCTTGTTTAGTTGCGTCATCTTTCGGATCCAACTTGAACCTCATCTGTTGAAAAAAGAATGTGAGTCTTATTAGGAGGAAGCTAGAAAGTATGGGACAAAGCAAGACAATATTACTAATTGCGAGGAATAACATTACTTACGGATAAATGGTCAAGGAAGGTGTTAAACTGGGTATTGTCTTTCTCATTCGTGTACTGGATCCATGTTGGGAGGATACGTGCATGACACCTAACGGCAACGGCTGCCTCTGATACTAACTTGGCTGACTCTGTAGCATCACGTGGCCTTTTTAAACCTGCCTCAAAATGGATCTCCATTCTTCCTCCTTTAGATTTTGTTAATCTGTCAAGCATTATCCCTGATGTCTGTTTCCGCTTGCACCGTGGTGCTAGTTCAACAACGAATATGGAAAGTGTTAGTGTACATGAAACTGTGAGAGTACATATAAAGGAGCATGCAACTGCAACTTGACTCGGTCAGGTACCGTCTTGGTGTTGATGCTCATGAGGTTCATCTGATCTTGCCAAGTCCTGTTGTGTCAGCAGTGCTTCGGAAGTAGTGTTAGGTGTGAAGGCAGCTTGGGGACTGGCCAGTTTCGGAGCAAACGAACGAGTAACTCGTTGAGATACTGGTACAGTTGAAGCGGATGCTGCAGCTGGTGGAGCAGGTGATACTATGTTTGTAGATTTAGCCGGTGGACTTGGACCTTCTACTGCACTATAAGTACCAGCAGAATCTGGACGACAAATCTTTTTCCATTTCACCCGACGAGTAACACCACTCCCTACTATATTATTTTCCTTGCTCTTTTTTGACTTTGCCATGTCAAGCCGTACCCACAACACAAAAGAATAAAATCGCTCTTCAGAACTCATTGATGCATGATATAGACAAGCAATACTTTGATGTAAGACAACCATATGAGGATGGAATATGTAAGAAAAACAGGACGGCATGACATATTCACAGCTACGATGTGTAAACTAAGCAGAAGGATTTTCAAGAAAATAGAAGTAATGCAAGCTAAACACCATATGAAAGATGCAACCAATATTACTCTGCCAAGTTAAAAGTGTCTTGTCATAAGTGGCAATTCAAAAAATTAGAAGTAGTACAACGTAGAAATCAATGCAAGAAGCAACCACTATCAAACTGCCATGTTAAAAGCGTCCAATCATGAGTGACTGATGCGGGACACACAACAGCAATACTTTGATGTAAGAACATGGTATGATAGATAGATGCAATGTATTCTAGACACAGAACGCCATGTCATATGCACATGTATAACGTATAAACTCAGCAGGTGCAATTTAATCAAAATAGAAGAAATACAGGCTAGACAACATATGCAACATGAAACCAATTATCACACTGTCAACTTAGAGCAAGCACCTGCGATGGTGGAGTACGGGAGATGAACTCATCATGTAGACTTGGGACTTCAACTTCATTAGCAGTAGCAGTGGCAAATCTAGAGAGTCTCTGTTTGCGTTGGTGCGGAGGACCACCAGCATCCCCTAACTTACCTTCCTATTTTCTGATATTGCCTTATGAAGTCAAAACCACAAGAAGATGAATAAAATTAGCTCTGCATAACTGGTTGATGCATGATACAGACGAACACTACTTTGATGTAAGGCAAGCGCAGGATAGGAGGATGGAATATATACAAACAAATACAACGTTTCATATTCACACGTACGATAGGAGGATGGAATATGTATGAAAAAACAGTAAGCGGAAGGCATTTCAACAAAATTAGAAGAAATGAAAGCTAGGAACCATATGAACATGCAAATGATATCACTCTATCAGGTAAAAAGTGTCTCGTCGTAAGTGCCATTTCAAGAAATTAGAAGCAGTACAAGCTAGAAGACAATGCAAGATGCAACCTACATCACAGTCCCAAGTTAAATATGTCTTATGGGTAAGTGATCGTTGCAGGTATAAGTTGTAAGCTACGTGGATGCAATTCAACATAATCAGAAGCAATACAAACTAGACATCATATGGAAAATGCAACCACATATAACAGTTCCAAGTTAGAGCAAGCACCAGTGATGGTGGAGTAGGGGAGATGTGCTCATCATGTACACGTATGTTCTAGAAACTGGAACACGTGTCATATTCACAGGCATTATGTGTAAAGTAAGCAGATGCAATTCAACAAAGTTAGAAGCAATACAAGCTAGACATCATACGCAACATGCAACCACATATAATAGTGCCAAGTTAGAGCAAGCACCTGTGATGGTGGAGTAGGGGAGATGTGCTCATCATCTACACAGCTACGTTGACTGTCCAGCCTTGTGTTGTCTTGCGAATCTTGTTGGGAGGATGGCGGAGTAGAATGTATAGAGACCCCCTGTTTGAGTTGCTCCGAAGGACCACCATCATCCACTACCAGACTAATTTCCTTCAGCTGTAATGATTTTGCATTGTGAAGTCAAACCAATAAGAAAAAGGAATAAAATTCGCTCTTAAGAACTCATTCATGCATGCTACTGACGAACACTACTCGGATGAAAGGCAAACACGAGATGCGAGGATGGAATATGTATGAAAAACAGGATGGCGTGACATATTCACACCTATGATGTGGTAACTAAGCAGAAGGCATTTCAACAAATTAGAAGCACTGCAAGCTAGACAACATATGAAAGATGCAACCAATATCACTCTGCCAAGTTCAAATTGTATGGCGTTTCAACAAATTAGAAGCAATGCATGCTAGAAATCATATGCAAGACACAACCAATATCACAGTGGCGACTTAAAGGTGCCTTATCATAAGTGACTGATGCGGGATATGCAAGAACAGTAGTTTGATGTAAGAACATCGTGTGATCAGATATAGTATGTTCTAGAAATAGGAACATATGTCATATTCACAGGCATTATGTAAAAAGTAAGCAGATGCAATTCAACAAATTTAGAAGAAATACAAGCTAGACATCATACGCAACATGCAACCACATATAATAGTGCCAAGTTAGAGCAAGCACCTGTGATGGTGGAGCAGGGGAGATGCGCTCATCATCTACACAGCTACGTTGACTGTCTAGCCTTGCGTTGTCTTGCGAATCTTGTTGGGAGGATGGCGGAGTAGAATCTATAGAGAACCTCCATTTCAGTTGCTCAGAAGGACCACCATCATCCAATGCCTTGCCAATTTCCTTCAGCTTTATTGATTTTGCATTGTGAGGTCAAACTGACAAGAAAAAGGAATATAATTCGCTCTTCAGAACTCATTCATGCATGATACTGACGAACACTACTCTGATGAAAGGCAAAGTCATGATACGAGGATGGAATATCTATGAAAAAATGGACGACTTGACATATTCACACCTATGATGTGGTAACTAAGCAGAAGGCACTTCAACAAATTAGAAGCACTGCAAACTAGACACCATATGAAAGGTGCAATCAATATCACTCTGCCAAGTTAAAACTGTCTCGTCATAGGTGGCGTTCATCAAACTAGAAGCAATACATGCTAGAAATCATATTCAAGACGCAAACCAATATCACACTGCCAACTTAAAGGTGTCCCATCATAAGTGACTGCTGCAGGATACACAAGAAGAGTAGTTTCATGTAAGAACATGGTGTGATAGACAGATATAGTATGTACCAAAAACAGGAAAGCGTGTCATATTCACACGTATCATGTGTAAGCTAAGCAGATGCAGTTTACACTAATTAGGAGCAATACAAGCTAGACACCATATGAAACATGCAACCAGATATCACACTGCCAAGTTAGAGCAAGCACCGTGGATGGTGGAGTAGGGGAGCGGAGACTTGGACCTTGTAATGCACTATCAGTACAGGGAGAATCGGTACAGATGCTCCGTTTACGTTGCTGCAGAGGACCAACATCATCGCCTTCCTTACTCTTTTCCTTCCTCTTTCTTGATTTTGCCTTGTCAAGTCAAACCCACAAGAAAAAGGAATAAAATTTTCTCTTCAGAACTCATTGATGCATGATACTGACGAACACTACTTTCATGTAAGGCAGCCGCATGATAGGAGGATGGAATATGTATGAAAAACAGGACGGCGTGACATATGTATGATGTATAAAGTGTAAACTAAGCACAAGGTGCTTGAACTTGTTAGAATCAATGCAAGCTAGAAACCATATGAAAGATGAAACCAATATCACTCTGCCAAATTAAAAGGGTGCCCTAACAAATGTATTTGACCAAATTAGAAGCAATACATGGCAACATGCTAGAAATAATATGCAATATGCAATGAATAAAGGTGACTCATCGTAAGTGATTGATGTAGGATACAAAAGAGAGGTAGTTTCATGTAAGAACAAGGTTAACACATAGATGTAGTGTGTCCCAAAAATAGGAAGGCATGTCATATTCATAGGTATAATGTGTAAACTAAGCAGATGCAATTTACCCTAATTAGAAGCATTACAAGCTAGACACCGTATGCAACATGCAACCACATATCACACTGCGAAGTTAGAGCAAGCACCTATGATGGTGGTGTGGGGAATTGCGGTCATCAACTAGAGAGCTACGTTGCTATCTTCATTTAGCCTTGCTGTTTCTTGAGAATCATGTGGGGAGGATGACACTACACTCTTTAAATGAGTATGGCGTCTCACAGTAACCCACTGGGGTGACTGTCTCATCATAAGTGATTGACGAGGGATACAAAAGAGCATTAGTTTGATGTACGAACATGGTTAATAGACATATGTAGTATGTATCAAAAACAGGAAGGCATGTCATTATCAAAGGTATAATGTGTAAAATAAGCAAATGCAATTTAACCAAATTGGAAGCAATACAAGCTAGACACCATATGCAACATGCAACCACATTTGACATCGCAAAGTTAAAGCAAGCACCTGGGATGGTTGTGTGTGGCAATTGAGATCATCAACTGCAGAGTTACGTTTACTGTCTCCAACTACTGACACTGCACCCTTTAGAGCGCTGAAACGCTTAGTGCTTATCTTCGAATTACACTGGAGCGACTTCTGTCTTTTCTTTTCTACATTCATCAACACTGCGTCAGAGTCTGAAATACCCATGCATAAAAAAAACAATAGTGTGAGTTTGGGTGAAGTGTGTGCACAATTAGTACAGTGTAAAGGTAGCAGATAGCAGGTCGGTGAGAAATAAATGACGGGAGACATATGATAGCTCTACAACATGCATGGCACACTAAATTACTACAGGATTATATGAAAATAATAGTCGAATGAAAACAAATAGGTCAGTCCATTTTTTCTGCACCGTCTGATGTACAAAGAACGGGCAGATCACCTTCATCTACCTCCAGCCAGTCAGTGTTGACGATCTTCCTCGAAACGCTAGCGACCACCGGCCCAGTCCCCTGCCTGCGCCCTCCCCTCAACCTCACCGCACCGCCGTGCTTGGCACCGCCCCGGCCATCCATTCAAGCCCCGCCGACCTCCAGATCGGGCGCAAGCAGCTCCTGCGCCCCACACCCCTATGATAGACACCGATGCGCCGCTTCCCCGGCGAACATGCGGACTAGGTGCTCCGCGCGCCTAAGCGGGTGTTGCTTCTTTCAATTGCGGTTCGACTGACCCTGAATTGGAATCCAGGCGGGCTACTGACCTCCAGCAAAGGTGAAATAGTAAAGGGAGGAAACCTTGTGCATTTAGTATCACGAAGAAGATGCAGTAAGAAGCACTCAACTAGTTTCTTTCGTGGGATGAATACGGTGTGAGAAGAGACGTAAGGTTTGCATGAATAAGGGAAGAGCAGTACCTCTTTCTACTGGCAGTGCTGTGTCCTCCTTCTGTTTTTCCAATGATCTCCTTGTGGTTCGCTGGAAACGAGAAGTTGTGGAGGACGGTGGAGCCTTGGACGAACCCATGGCCAAGTTGGTGAGTGTGGTGCGGTGGCCGTCTGTCGGCGGCGGGGAACCAGATCCGAGGCGGCGAACGACGGCGTAGCGGGAACAACTCCGATGCGGTGGACGGTTGCGACAGTGGAGCGGCAGCAGTGAGGTGCAGGATGGCGTGGTCGGAGTGGTTCTGGTACGGCACACATCAGCGTCGGCGTCATGGAGGCAGCTCTACCTCGGCTTCAGGTGCTAAGTCCTTGAGGGCTTTGCGGTTGCGGTTGCGGTTGCGTTGGACGACGACGTTGGGGTACCGGCTCCGGCGTGATGGAGGAGGGCGGCGGTGGATTGGGCGCTATGGGGTGGAGGACGGAGGAGGCTTAGGTTTCGCGGCTGGTGGAGAGGGCGTTTTGGCGCCCACGGAGTATGAATGGGGAAATGGAGGGAGGCGGGGAACTAAGGGGGAACAATGTTTCGGTTTGGGACGCGCTTGTTCTAAATTTGGGGAAAGTTACAAACTTTGCCCCCATCTAAAATTTCGACATATTGCGGGTTGGGGTAGGACAGTAATCTTAGGTGTCCCAAATGTGGGCGGGATAGATTTCGGCCGAGCGCATGGGTGTTTAGGCGCCCACGGCGTATGAATGCTTCTTGGAGGCGGTTGAGACTGGCGTCTTGGTGAAGTTACAAACCTACCCCGGTTTAGACCTTTGGACATCGGGCCGATAGGCTACATGGGCCAGAGTCAGGACAGTAATTTCCTACCACCAAACATTAGTCTCGCGTGGTTTCGGGTGACCAGAGGCCTATTTGGCGCTTCGTTCAATATTTGGGAGCTGAAGCATTAACGTTTTCGGTTCTCTTGAATTGAACTTTCAGGATTTGTCAAACTTCACAAATCTTTACTCTTGAAAATCCTAAAGCTATGGTTATTTTGGAATGGAGGGGGTACATTTGAATTTTAATTGTACACGAGTATATATTAAAAAATATGCAACTTACCTCAGTTCGTGCATGGTTCCAGATATAATCTCCTTGGTTGCAAAAAAAAAGTTAGACATGCGTATGAATATATATAGCATGTTCAAACGCACAACAAAGATTGTTGCCCCCTTTTACATATGATTTATAAATGCCATTATCTCGGGTTCAAATAGATGAATGCACTTCCTATGAATTCGAATCTTCGAAACCCCCTTTATGTTGAATTCGACATGACTAAAAGATATAAGTGAAGCACATAGAGTATTCTAATAATTTCCGAATCATGTGTGTCTGTCTAAAAAGTTGTGTACAGCAAGGATGATTGTGGTAAACTAAAAAGCAAAGACTCAAATCATACAAGACGCTCCAAGCAAAACACATATCATGTGGTGAATAAAAATATAGCTCCATGTAAAGTTACCGATGGAAGTAGACGAAAGAGGGGATGCCTTCCGGGGCATCCCCAAGCTTTGGCTTTTTGGTGTCCTTAGATTATCTTGGGGGTGCCATGGGCATCCCCAAGCTTAGGCTCTCGCCACTCGTTGTTCCATAATCCATCAAATCTTTCACCCAAAACTTGAAAACTTCACAACACAAAACTTAGCAGAAAATCTCGTGAGCTCCGTTAGCGAAAGAAAACAAAAGACCACTTCAAGGTACTGTAATGAACTCATTCTTTATTTATATTGGTGTTAAACCTACTGTATTTCAACTTCTCTATGGTTTATAAGCTATTTTACTAGCCATAGATTCATCAAAATAAGCAAACAACACACGAAAAACAGAATCTGTCAAAAACAGAACAGTCTGTAGTAATCTGTAACTAACGAAACTTCTGGAACTCCAAAAATTCAGACAAAATAGGAAGACCTAGGCAATTTGTTTATTGATCAGCAGCAATTGGAATCAGTATTTTATCACCTTCTGGTGATTTTTAACAATTATTTTCGTGAACAGAAAGTTTCTGGAATTTTCTGCAAGATCAAATCCAAGAAGATCCTATAGGTTTAACTTGGCACAAACACTAATTAAAACATAAAAACACATCTAACCAGAGGCTAGATCAAATATTTATTCCTAAACAGAAGCAAAAAGCAAAAAACTAAAAAATAAAATTGGGTTGCCTCCCAACAAGCGCTATCGTTTAACGCCCCTAGCTAGGCATAAAAGCAAGGATAGATCTAGGTATTGCCATTTTTGGTTTTAGGGAAAAAGAGAGCAAACTTATTATCTATGGAATTAATCTTTCTATTTTGACAAAGTACATGGCCATTAATGGTAGAAGAAAGATTAAGTATGTTGCGGAAATTGGCATCTAGGCTAGCCTTCATCTCTTTGATAGATTCGTTTGGTAAGAAAGCAAAAGAGATGTGATTTCAACTTTCTCGTTAATGGGGTGCCCAAATATAGTTTTCATCTTTTCATAGGTATCTATGGGATCCCCTTCGAGAAAACCCTCATCAAAAATAGAATCTAAAACTTGTTTGAACGAAGCGGGCAACCCAACATAAAAGCTTTTTAAGTAAACCTCCATTTGGTATTGAGGTACATAGCTAGCCCGGATCCTTAAAAGCCTATCCCAAGCATCTTTCAAAGATTCATCGAGTAAATAACAAAATATTCCAGAATCTTCTTCATCAAAATTGCTAAGGTTTTCATTGATAACTCTGACAGATTTTTCCATAGTATTTTTATTTATGAGTTTAGATAAGATAGCAGGATTGTCTAAAGTGCTAAAACCTGGGAGAGGAACCCCAACTCTTTTTGGCTCCGACATGGCAAGGGAAAAGTGAACGAAAAGAGGCAACCGAAAAGAGGAGGCGAATAAAACGGCAAGGGTGAAGTGGGGGAGAGGAAAACGAGAGGCAAATGGCAAATAATGTAATGCGGGAGATAAGGGTTTGTGATGGGTACTTGGTATGTTGACTTTTGCGTAGACCTCCCCGGCAACGGCGCCAGAAATCCTTTTTGCTACCTCTTGAGCACTGCGTTAGTTTTCCCTTGAAGAGGAAAGGGTGATGAAGCAAAGTAGCGTAAGTATTTCCCTCAGTTTTTGAGAACCAAGGTATCAATCCAGTAGGAGGCTACGCGCGAGTCCCTCGCACCTACACAAAACAAATAAATCCTCGCAACCAACGCGATAAGGGGTTGTCAATCCCTTCACGGTCACTTACGAGAGTGAGATCTGATAGATATGATAGGATAATATTTTTGGTATTTTTATGATAAATATGCAAAGTAAAATAAAAGCAAAGTAAAAAGCAAAGGAAATAACTAAGTGTTGAAAGATTAATATGATGAAGATAGACCCGGGGGCCATAGGTTTCACTAGTGGCTTCTCTCATGAGCATAAGTATTTTACGGTGGGTGAACAAATTACTGTTGAGCAATTGACAGAATTGAGCATAGTTATGAGAATATCTAGGTATGACATGTATATAGGCATCACATCCGAGACAAGTAGACCGACTCCTGCCTGCATCTACTACTATTACTCCACACATCGACCGCTATCCAGCATGCATCTAGAGTATTAAGTTCATAAGAACAGAGTAACGCCTTAAGCAAGATGACATGATGTAGAGGGATAAATTCATGCAATATGATAAAAAACCCATCTTGTTATACTCGATGGCAACAATAGTATACGTGCCTTGCTGCACCTACTGTCACCGGGAAAGGACACCGCAAGATTGAACCCAAAGCTAAGCACTTCTCCCATTGCAAGAAAGATCAATCTTAGTAGGCCAAACCAAACTGATAATTCGAAGAGACTTGCAAAGATAACCAATCATACATAAAAGAATTCAGAAGATTCAAATATTGTTCATGGATAAACTTGATCATAAACCCACAATTCATCGGTCTCAACAAACACACCCGAAAAAGAAGATTACATCGAATTGATCTCCACGAGAGAGGGGGAGAACATTGTATTGAGATCCAAAAAGAGAGAAGAAGCCATCTAGCTAATAACTATGGACCCGAAGGTCTGAGGTAAACTACTCACACTTCATCGAAGGGGCTATGGTGTTGATGTAGAAGCCCTCTGTGATGGATGCCCCCTCCGGCGGAGCTCCAGAATAGGCTCCAAGATGGGATCTCGTGGGTACAGAAGGTTGCGGCGGTGGAATTAGGTTTTTGGCTCCCTATCTGATCGTTTGGGGGTACGTAGGTATATATAGGAGGAAGAAGTACGTCGGAGGAGCAACAGGGGGGCCACGAGGGTGGAGGGCGCGCCCTGGGGGGTAGGCGCGCCCCCTACCTCGTGGCTTCCTCTTTTGTTTCTTGACGCAGGGTCCAAGTCTCCTGGATCATGTTTGTTCCAAAAATCACGTTCCCGAAGGTTTCATTCCGTTTGGACTCCGTTTGATATTCTTTTTCTGCGAAACTCTGAAATAGGCAAAAAACAGCAATTCTGGGCTGGGCCTCCGGTTAATAGGTTAGTCCCAAAAATAATATGAAAGTGAATAATAAAGCCCAATAATGTCCAAAACAGAAGATAATATAGCATGGAGCAATCAAAAATGATAGATACGTTGGAGACGTATCAGCGACTCTGGTACCTAGCTTCGTGTTGTACGCCGAGTCCTCCACATGGGTCTTCGTATAATGCGTCTCAGTCCAACCTATGTGGCGCAGGATAGAACCGACCCATGAGTCCTCATGTTGACCCACCACAACTAGAAATGATGTGCCCACCACACCACACACGCAATCGGCCACTAAGAAAATAAGCATATACAATAGTACAATGTTATACATGAAAGTTAATTGCATGGTGCATCCAAAAATATTTGTGCTGCATTGTGAATGTTTATATATTCTCCTAAAATATTAGTCACGGGAAAGAGAAACGAAGGGCATATCTCTCCTTGTCTCCACCGGACACCCCCTCTTTCTACACCACTTTCACGTACGTACACAAACTATCTCTCGGCCCTCTAAAAGTATGCATGCCCACGACACATTCACGTGTGACGGTCACTGTATTTCAAGCTAAAGCACTATACGGTCACTGCACTTCAGAATATGCTCATTATGGTCACCGTATACATTCTCGTGGTGATCATATAGTATCTAGCTCACGATACGTCTCCGTATTTTCTTGATGACACTGACGGACTTTGCATTTGATGCGTGCTCCGTATTTTGTTGACGACACTTACGATCATTGTATTTGAAGCAAAAGCACGATATGGTCACTTGACTTCAGAATAAGCTCATCATGGTCACCACATACATTTTGTCGTGCTAACCAACATGTGATTGGATGGTTAGGAGGACAGTGGTTTCTCGAGCCCACCAGGGTTAAAGTCCCAGTGCTCGCATTTATCCTGGGTTAATTTCAGCATTTTCCGGCGATGTGCGTTCAGTGGGAGATGTTCCACTCGACTACGAGGCACCTATGGTGACTTCGTAAAATCTCAAGATCATATGCTAGCTCACTCTCTCGAAGGTGCTCATAGGGGTAGGGTCTGCATGTGTGCGCTTATAGCGGTAAGTGCTTGCGCGTATATATGAGCCCTTGCGTCTATACCGTGTTAAAAAAATACATGTCATGATTATACGGTCACTTGCTCACCCGTACAACTCCGTATTTTGTTGATGACACAATCAATTGACCAGTCAAATGTTCCACGTGGCGCAACTAGTGTTGCACCATCGGGGCGCGTAACCTGGGGCCCACCTGTTAGCCCGTATATGAATGAAAGAAATGGTAGTTTGAGTCTGTACTGTGTTAATAAAATACATTTTAGGGTGATCATACGGTCACTAGCTCACCATACAGCTCCGTAATTTGTTGATAACACGATCAATTGACCAGTCAAACGGTCCACATTCAGCAGCGCACATTACCATAGGGCCCACCCGTCAGCGCGTATATGAAGGACAGAAATGGTAATAAATTAGTGGTCGGTGGATACTCGAAGTCGTGAGACCTCTGGTTGGCAGTCGCCGGCAGTGGGGGGCGTTGATTGGGCGGTGGGGTGGGGATTGCCGGAGAAAAAGCTCGGCGCGTGGGGGGGGGGCTAGAGGGATGACCGGTGCGGTGGCGTACCGGCGGTGGGGAGTGGTTTCAGGGCGTGCGTGGCGGCGTGGCGGCTCAGGGGGTGGAGTTTGATGATAAACTGCAGGCCCTTGATTTTGTATCCAACGGCTGGAAAATCTAATGACCAGAGATGAAAAAGTCAGTCGACTGACGTGTAGCCTCACCCCGCACGTACACATGCACGCATGCAAGACACGCACACATGCAGGCGTGCAACACTGACACGTACACATAATGAACACACGCACACATGCAGGCGTGCAACACTGACACGTACACATGCACTCACGAATACACGCACGTACGCACACATGCATGCAACACTGAAATGTACCCTTGCACGCACGCACCACTCGCACGCCTGCATGCACATAGCACACGACGCAAGACACACGCTCAACCTATACGAGCATGCACCCTTTGTTAAGGACATGGATTGTTATGGGTATTAATCAATCTTATCTGTGATAAGCACAACATTGATGTTTGCAGTGGTCTTTATGAATCACAACATATCGAACGGGCTATCAACATAGTAGGCTTATCTACATGAAAAGGATGACGTCACACTCAATGAACAATCATCGGTTTATGAAATGCCCGCTTTTGACCGCCCTGGCCCACCAAAGGTTCCTCTGCTGTGCTCTGCCTGCGTTGGGTCACTGACATGCAGGCCATGTACCCAAAGAGCCCACACGTCAGTGGAAGAACGGCGCGGTGTCCTACGTCAGAGTCGAGGGCGCCACTCGCTGCACGCCCGGCTGAACACGCCTCCTTGCCGCATTCAAACGCCTCCATGAAACCCGCCCATGTGGAAGCCGAGAAACCCACTCTAGACACACGTCCGTTCATGACCGGGCCGACATTAAACGCAATGCCGGCCGAGCTCCTCCCATCCGCTGTCTATTTAATCTCCTATTTAAACGAGGCCAAACGCCGGCCAAGAATCGCACACCTCCGCTGCTCCCCTATCTCCTCCTTCACCATTTTGTCCACTCTTACAATGGCTTACAAAGAGTAGTTATTCCGCACAAGCCATTTATCTAGGTTTGTATCTCTCACACACACCCACGTAGGTGGGGGACATGCACGAAGAGAAGAGGTGCACGCACGGCGCACGTACTTCCCTCTCTTTCCCAACCACACCCGCGCGGGTACACGGTGGAGCTCATTTCTGTACGAAAAGGTAGCCCACTTGGTAATTTGGCACATGTACTGGTTGTCCACTAGATGGAGGGAGGATCGTCTACCACGGGTGAACAAACAAATTGCGACTTGACGCGTTATGTTAAAAAAGAGGCAAACCATGTGGGGCCTACCTTAGAGGCAAGGCTCTATACACTGAAGTACTTTTGAGTGTCCCGTCAACTCGCAGAACGAGGAGAAGCTTGCTTAGTACACCGTCTCCCCCGACCACGGGTGCGGTGGCTCGCAGGATGAGGTGAAGCTTGCTTACTAGTAGTAGTAGTACTGTACGCCTTACGCCCGCTCCCTCGCCCACGCGCGCGGTGGCTCGCAGGACGAGGAGAAAATTTTACTACTCCCTCCGTTTACTCCTCGTCCCTACTACCTTGGTTAGAGAGATTATTATATTGTTTGGAATATATATGTCCTTTAGTACTCCCTCCATTTACTTATACAAGGCCACTATAAAAAAAATACATTTTGCATCTATACAAGGCCACAAATAGTAATCGAGACAAAATTTACTACTCCCTCATTTCCAGTTTATGGCTCAATTTCAAAATCTCCCCAACCAAGGTAGATGGTGAGTGGTCGAATTAATTTCGTACTCCTAGTTTGCACAAGTAATTAGTATGCTCTTTTTCTCAAGAAGTTATGTTTACCGAGGCATTAATTAGAACGAATGCATGAATGACCACTAAATTTTCATGAACTTATACATGCATTGGTGAGTTTTCTCTTGACACTGCTTGCATCAGGTGATCTAACGCACCTCGAAATCCAACATGTGATGGTACTACTACTAGTAGTAGAATTGAGACTTATAAAACGGAAAAATGAATGTTTTTTAGATGAGCCCTATAAACCCTAGTGGGTACGTACTCCGTAAAATCAGATTTTCCCAAAACTAAGTCGCTCAACCTTTATTTGCTTGTTTCCCTTCCTGCCTCCTTGCCTCGAATAGACTATGCCAAACTCCCCTGCCTACCGCGCGGGAAAAGACCCGCCCTCGCCTTTTTTTAGTCCGGGTTTGTATCGATGGATCGCGCGAAGCAGCAAAAACCCAAGCCGTGTCTTGTACTCCTCCTTCGATGCTCGCTTTCATGAATTCTGTACTTCCTGTCGCCGACATGTGGGACATATAGCAATCGGGTCGATGTGTCAAGCACCAAATAACAGTGCAGAACAGCAGGGGGATGCACCCCAGTCGTACCGCCCCAGTAGTAGTAGTAATGAGCAATGAGACGTCAAATCACAATGCCGCACCTTCCTAGACGGACGAAGCAATCATTATTTCACACTTCGGTTCGCCATCATCTCAAACCAGGTAGTATTTCTTCTGCCTCAAGAGGGACACGTGCATCGCCTTGGTACATCATGACACGTGGGACCGCATGACAGGCCATGCTCCCCCGCCGATCGCTCGGTAAAATCACCTCATTTTTACTACTATACTTCCTCCGTATCGGTTTACATGGCATGCACGTCGTTCTAGATTGAGAATTTAACTGACTATATATGCGATGAACAGTATATGCTTAGAAACTACATCCGCTTAATAATCCAATGATATACTTTTGTGACATAGTAACTCATATTTAGTTAGTCAAATGGATGACCTAGAACTACGTGCACGCCCTATAAACCGAGACGCCTAAAAAACGAGACAGAGAGGGTAGTTTAGTACGTATATTTTTAGATCAATATAGTCGGGATTCACCAAGGAGCAAAACCAAGTGGTAGGCTGCACCTGTCGTGTTGGCGTAGCAACTCAAGCAGGGTCAGTCCGCACACGAAATGGCGACACACTTAACAGGACGCCTTTGGCCGACATGTGGCTCATCCACCATCCTGTTCCACGTGCGATGCACCAAATTACAGTTCGGAGCAGCGGTTGGAATTGGAGGCACCCCGGTCGTAGCGCCGCAGTAGTAGAAAATGAGCGATGAGGGGTCAAATCACAAAGCCCCACCTTTCCCGCATTAAGCTGGACGGACGAAGCAACCATCATTTCACTCTAGGGCGCAAGAGCATAAAGAAAAGAGAAAACCAATGATGCGTGTGGCAGCTACCTAGGGCACCCTAGGGTAGGGGTCTCCACTACAGATCTTTTTTTAAAGCGCCTCCACTACAAATCGGCTTCTCCCTCGTCCTCTTGAAGAAAACCGATGACGCGTGCGGCGGTAGGGTTTGTAGGAGTACTACTACGGCGTGCGGGGCCACGTCGTAGTAAATGGGAGAGGGATTGAGTTCGAGTCGACGCCTTAAATATGTATGGGCCGCTTGGTTTTAGGGGAACGAGGCAACATTTTGGGTTCGGGGACCAGTGGAGATATAGTACGTACAAAAAGTTGTGGATGTAGGTTCGATCGAAAGGCAATGATGCATGGGCCCTGCATTTTGATATACCCGGGGCCGCGTGAAATTTGCTACTCTACTCAAAACTAGTAAGGTACACATGCATTGAACGCATGAGATTTCGAAACCAAATTATGAATAAATACACACTATAGCATGTAAAGCTTTGAGTCATATATGCATGATGTAGATGTTCTTTTAGTTCTTATAGTTCATCTCATTCAAAATCAATTAGTTTTATAAAAATGTTAAGATTCATGGGGTTGTGCATTGTAAAGCATAAAGTAAAAAAACAAATAATGGCAATTCATTTAGAAAAAAAATCAATTATGATACAGAAGATTCTAGAACAAAGGAGAAGTGCTTGTGTGTTGAGGTTTGTGCATTATGCTTATGTTCAACCATGGAGTCTTCTAAATTGTACATGTGGCAGATCTGGTGGAATGCTGATGATATCCAATGGCCAGTTGTGCTCGGATTTGCCATCTCTGCACTGTCGGATTAGCTTCAGCCAGCGACCATCTTTCAAAGTTATTCGCACACTATATAGTTCTTGTGCCATAGTTGCATGTCTTGGAAAAAAGCTACTAGTGGGTTGTACTAGCTATTTAGGAATGGAAGATGTATACATGGAAGTTGTAGGGAAAGAGATGACATGGAGTATCTCAATTCCTATGAGTAGGGATTGGAAAAGAGATGTCATTTGGTTCACATCATAGGAACTTTTCTATTGAATCTAGAGATGACATGTATCTCAATTCCTATGAGGAGGGATTAGAAAAGAGATGTAATTTGGTTCATATCATAGGAAATTTTCTATTGAATATACGCTAATTTTAATTTTCCTTTGAAATTATGGGAGTATAGGAATCCATTGATATGAACCAAGTGGCTCTAAAGCTATAGAAATGATATCATGTTTATTTCCTTTGAAATGTGGAGTATATGAATCTATTCCTATGAACCAATTGGCTCTAAAGGAAAAAATCCTATAAAAATCATATCATATAGAGTTCCTATGATATTCCTCCACACCAAAGGATGGTTGAAATTGCTGCAGGTGATACGATGGTCTTTCTTTGTAGACTCCTCCCCCATATTTATAGTTACCTCTCGAAGATGAATGAAATGATATATACAGGATATTCTACATGTGCAATTTGGTACACGAAAACTCGGTAAAAGTTTGCGAGGTTCGAATTTTCAATAAAGCTATATGCACTGCATTTTGGAACGGAGGGAGCATACAGCAGTTGCTAACACTCACGTGGAAGATTTGTGTGTAGGAGGAGTGGCTGTTCTGTTAAATGACATGGCAAAACTGACACAGTCGGATGCTGATCTAACGGTTCTTACGGCGTTCGTCAGGAAAAGGCTTGTGGCGAACGTTTCTCAGATAATGATTTACGGACACATGCATTGCATTGATACGTGCCCCCCTCTCTCTCTCTCTCACGCACACGCACCCTCACGAGTCACGACTCTCCCGAGTCCTCTCGCACCCACCGTCTATCTGCAGGTAGACGTCACACACATATGTGCTCTTCACACCCTACCCTCAGAACTTCTAAAAAACAAAAGACGTCGCGCACATTTTATTTTAGCTCACACATCACACACTTATACTATTACCCTTGTGACGAACATTCTTTGGGCATAGTATATTGTACTCTCACGAAGAGCAGCGGTGCACGCACGCACTAGTTCTCTCACACCCACTCGCGGGTACACGTAGGAGCACATTTTTTTGAAGCTGGTACAACAAAATCACTCCACTATATATATAAGCAGGAGCCTTAGTGCTTGCTTTACTAGGGTTCCTCTCGTTCACTCTCTCATGCTCTCCAGATCTAAGCAAGACATAGGTGGCCACACTCTCTCTCAGCTCACGGCTGGTCACAAATCCGGCCGGATAACCTCGACCGGGGCAGGGGTGTAGGTGCATCATTCACGCTGTCGTCAGCGGCGAGGGAGGGGCTCCTAAGTCGGGGATGGCTCTGATTACCAACTTGTAACGCCCACGATGCGGCTATATCTCCCACGTGTCGAGGCACGACTTAGAGGCATAACCGCATAGTGGTTTTGTCGCAAGAAGGGTCATCTTCACACAATCCCATGTAATGAACAAGAATGGGATAGAGAGTTGGCTTACAATCGCCACTTCACACAATACATAAATATCATCATACATCATCCAAAATACAATCATATAGACCGACTACGGTCAAAATCCAGATGAAAATAAGACAACCCCAAATGCTAGATCCCCGATCGTCCCAACTGGGCTCCACTACTGATCATCAGGAAAAGACACATAGTAACGACCACGTTCCTCGTCGAACTCCCACTTGAGATCGACGCCATCGTCTGCACTGGCATCGTCGGCACCTGCAACTGTTTTGGAAGTATCTGTGAGTCACGGGGACTCAGCAATCTCACACCCGCGAGATCAATACTATTTAAGCTTGTAGGACAAGGAGGTGCAAAGAGGTGGAGCTGCAGCGGCAAAAGCATGTATGGTGGCTAACTGCACAAATGAGAGCGAGAAGAGAAGCAATGGAACGGACATCATCTAGCAATGAGCAAGAAGAGGTCCTGAACACCTACTTACGTCATGCATAACTCAGACCGTGTTCACTTCCCGGACTCCACCGAGAAGAGACCATCACGGCTACACACGCACTTGGTGTATTTTAATTGGGTCAAGTGACAAGTTATCTACAACCGGACATTAACAAATTCCCATCTGCCTCATAACCGCGGGCACGGCTTTCGAAAGATATTACCCTGCAGGGGTGTCCCAACTTAGCCCATCATAAGCTCTCACGGTCAACGAAGGATAAACCTTCTCCCAGAAAGACCCGATCAGTCTCGGAATCCCGGTTTACAAGACATCTCGACAATGGTAAAACAAGACCAGCAAAGCCGCCCGAATGTGTCGACAAATCCCGATAGGAGCTGCACATATCTCGTTCTCATGGCACACCGGATGAACACTACGTACAGCTAAAACCAATCCTCGAGTTTCCCCAAGGTGGCGCTGCAAGTGGCTCTAGTTTGGACCAGCACTCAGAGGAACACTGGCCCAGGGGTTTTAAATAAAGATGACCCTCGGGCTCTAGAAAACCCGGGGGAAAAAGGTATAGGTCGCAAATGGTAAAACCAAGGTTGGGCCTTGTTGGAGGAGTTTTATTCAAGGCAAACTGTCAAGGGGGTCCCATAAATCACCCGACCGCGTAAGGAACGCAAACTCAAGGAACATAATCCCGGTATAACAGTAACTAGGGCGTCAAGAGTGGAACAAAACACCAGCCATAAGGCCGAGCCTTCCACCCTTTACCAAAATATATAGATGCATTAATTAAATAAGAGATATTGTGATATCCCAACATATCCATGTTCCGACATGGAACAAACTTCAACTTCACCTGCAGCTAGCAACGCTATAAGAGGGGCTGAGCAAAAGCGGTAACATAGCCAAACAACGGTTTGCTAGGAAAGGATGGTTAGGGGCTGACATGGCTGAAATAGGAGACATGATATAGCAAGTGATAGGTAGCGAGCATGGAAATAGAGCGAACAACTAGCATAGCAAAGATAGAAGTGATTTCGAGGGGTGGTCATCTTCCCTGCAAGGTTCTCAGAGTTGTCGAAAGCTTGATCCTCGTAAGCGTACTCAGCAGGTTCCTCGTTCACGAACTCGTCTCCCGGCTCTACCCAAGACAAGAACACAAACAAACGGAACCACAATCAACAACGAGAAATGCGCAAGCAACATGATGCAAAACATGTATGATATGCAAGATATGATATGCGGTGCATATGCGTGCTCCGGAAGGAAAATGATAAACATGGCAGTAACTTGGCAAACCAAGCATGCCACTGGAAAGATGAGATGATTTCGGTCGAAATCGATATAAAGATCACCGGAATCGGATGCACGGATTGCAAATGGCAAGCAAAACAAGAATGACACTAATCTGCGATAAACAGCAAGATAGCATTTAAAATACAACAAGTAAAAATGCTACAGCACCCCAACATAGCAACAAAGCACATGGAAGTAATCTACAGGAGATGCTTGACAAAAGATGAACACTGAGCTACGGCTAGTTCACAACATATCAAGCTCAAACAAGCATGGCAAAAGTGCAAAAGATTACAGGTTCACAGACTTAGTGAAAAACTGGACATGGCAGAAATCAGCATCAGGTAGCAATGTTCAGAGCACTAAATCAACATGCTACAGGAACTCAACATAGCAAAACAAGGCATGGTAGTGTTCTACTAAATGCACATGACAAAAGTTCCTTACTGACCATAAGCCAAAAAGGACCAGAAGATATGATGGCAAGCATGTAAACATAGCAAGTTTCGTTATCAGGTTTCAGACTTAGCAGAAAACAGAGCATGGCAGAAATATAAATATGTAGGCCCCTTTGTGAGCTTGATGCACTCACTACAGAGCAATGCATGACAAACCAAGCATACCTACAGCAAGATGGCATGTTTATGAAGCTATTCATGGCAAGAACAATTGCATAGCATGTATGGATCAACTACAATAAGCTTGGCAAAAATGTCTATCATGTTAAGAATCTGCCAGAAATATTTTATAGCAAAAGTAGAGCACGATTGAGTCATGCTATGGTACTCTAAAATTGCAAACAATTGCAGGAATGGGTCAATTACAACTATAGCTACAAAACATCCTTAATGAACATTTCCAAAATATGCATGGATCTCTCTGTAGCATCAAGTTTACATGGCAACAAAATTACAGCAGACAAGGACTTAGAGAAATCACCAAGTCCCTGGAATCAGAAATATTACGGGGCCTACTTTGCATGCTTGTGCTAGTCACCACAAAGATCACAAAAATACATGGACTACACCACTAGAAAGATGGCATGGCATACTTCAAAACACATGTAGAGCTCATGCTCAAAAGATGCACAGATTAAATGATACAAAAATGACAAATCTCCATGTTCTGACAAGAACCAGAGGTTAACAGCAACTAGCCCTCTTCGAACAAAGATTTGGGCATCAATATGACCTCTAATGAAAATGGTGCAATTGAACAAAATGAAGAGCATCACGAGGCGAACAATTTGACATATTACACGCGCGAATCGGAGCTACATGTACAAAGTTATCGCATCTCGAACAGGAGCATGTGCTGAGATAAATTAGGACTTAGGAAACAAAACGAAGGCTAGGAAAGTCAACGGGGGTGAGCTGTACCAGATCGGATCGAGGGGACTTGCTCGAGCCCGAGCTCGTCGCCGGCGGGAGGAGGAAAGGAGGCGGTGGCGGCGGCCGTGGGAGGAGAGGAGGCGCTGGAGGAGGGGGGGGCGCCGGCGGGGGCGGCGGTCGCCGGCCGGGGCGGCGCCGGCGGGCCTGCGGGCGGCGGCCGGAGCCCAAGGCGCGGTGGCGGCGGTGATGGCGGCGGCGGCGCCCGGCGGGGAGGCGAGGCGGCGGCGGAGGAGACGGGCCGGAGGGCCGGCGCGCGGGCCCGGCGGGCCGGCGGGGTCCGGGCGGCGGCGGAGTGACGTGGCAACGGGCGATTCGTCCGCCGGCGCGGGCGGACGCTGTCCGGCGGCGCGAGGGATTTTTGCTAGGGTTAGACTGCGATTCCGTTTTTCGGGATGCCCACTCATTTATAGGTAGAGGGAGCTAGGAGACTCCAAATGAGGTGCGGTTTTCGCCCACACGATCGTGATCGAACGACCTAGAGCATGGAAGAGAGTTTGGTGGGCTTTGGGCTGGTTTTGAAGGGAGTTTTTGCTGGATACTCAAATGGACATTGCGGAGGCCCGGTTAACCGATGGAGTACCAAACGACCTCCGAATGGAACGAAACTTGACCGGTAGTCTCCGGGTGGTATATTAAGACCACTTGACAAGCCTCGGTCCATTCCGAGAAAGTTTGACACACGCACACGAAAGAAAACTAGAGGAGTGCACCGGAGGAGATAGGAGCGCCGGATTGGAAAACGGACAACGGGGAAAATGCTCGGATACATGAGACGAACACGTATGCAAATGCAATGCACATGATGACATGATACGAAAATGCATGACATGACAAAATACAAAACGAAAGACAAAACCCGACAACGGAGGGAAAAACATATCACATAGCCGGAAATGGCAAGAGTCGGAGTTACAAATATGGCAAGTTACATGCGGGGTGTTACATGTGGCCAAGATGCGGCCTCCCGACGCCGTCTTTGCCACATGCCGACAACCCTCAAGTATATATTCCTTCGAAACCTGCCTTGCTCTACTGCCCCAGCTCCCCACTTGGCTTCATGTGGATCTTTTTCTACTTCCGTCCGCTGTTCCAAAGCCACCTAGACTTCTACTATTATTAGAGGTAAAGCTAGTTCATACAGTCGACTCTAAGAGTTGGCTCAAACAGGGAAGAAAGTGGGAAAGCTGTAGCATGAATCTAGGACTTGGTTCTAAGAGGAAACGGGGGAAAGTAGTAGATACTGGCTACCCAGCCGGTCTCTTGGTTGAAAAGATGAAGAAAGCATGGTGGATGGCGAAGGGTGGGGGGAAGTGGACCTATCTCTTGGTTGAAAAAGGAAAGAAAGTGACGGGTGTTGGGGGACAACGCAAATGAGAATGAGTAGGTCTAGATTTCCTGTGCTCACATAGGAAAATGTCGCCGAGGAGATAAAAAATGGGACAAATGCAGACATGCTGCCTGAGTGTTTGCCGCTCTCGGCAACCACATCTGCCTCACCACTTTATGCCCCTGCTGTCCCTACGCCCATATAGCTACCGTTAATGTAAAATCACTTGAAGCATTAAGCAATGCCACCTAAGGTCACTATAAGTAATGGTCTAGTGTCGTCGATAAATTGAAGCAATGCCACCAGCATTTTATGAAGTGCTTCCGTCGTGCTTTATTTCCCATGATTATGTTTTTGGAGTTACACTTAAATCTCACACCGCTAACATTGCTTCATCCCAGTGGAACTGCATAAATTTGATTGCACATTTACTGACCATGTGCTACTCTCATGACAGTAATACTAATGCTACTATTCTGCATGTTAATCTAGTGGCAGTGTTGATGTGATGTGATGCTACTTACTTAAGGACACTTTCATACTGTCAATCTAGTGCCAATTATAACACAATAGATGCTGCTGTTAATCATACATCACTGCAAATATCTATCACTGTTTAAATAACCGTATTTCGTATTTGCGCAAACAGGGATGTTTGTCTCCATATCGTTTCGGGGTGTCTGTCTCCGTATCGTTTCTATCCGCGCAATCAAAAGCACACACCTCAGTTTTAGTAGAACTGTGCAAAATGATATGGCTATCCCTCGTTGACGTCGTCTAACCACCCGTCTTCCAGGTATTCCTACATTGGTAGTTACTAGGTAGAATGACCAATGCAATATAAAAGAAGTTGATTCGTACGTTTTACTTCCTGATTGCAGTGTAGGGACGAGCGAAAACAATTGCATCCTAGTCCAGAATGCACTTTCTACCAGTTCATCCATGGACCGAGGACTAGCTGGCACGGCTGCACGGCGGTTTTTTGGACAGGTGCGCGGACAAGAGGCATTGTGGTCTGCTTATTTCTACAAATAGCGGTGCTTAAATTTAGTGGAATGCACAAGACATTTAGCTGGTCAGTACACTACATGGTTCAGTTCAGCATTCCAGCTGAGAACACAATTATAATTGGTTATTCTGGAATGACAGAACCTAACCCTGGATGGTGGCAACAAGAAAAAACCAGAGTGAACTCCAGGAAATTTGAGCCTGCCGGGAGGCCCTTTGCTCAGAGAAGCCTTGCTTGTTTTTTCCTTATTTGTAAACCTTCTCACAACTTTGTCTTTTGCTGTGAACTAGTATATGTTTGTTATGTTCTATGAATCATTGAGATGTATAAAATTGCTTAACTTATGCTTTTCAAGTTTTTTATGAAGCCGAGTTTAATGTGAGTGTTCCACATGAACGCTGGACTAGCATGTGAACTTTTGGAATTTACATTGTGGCCTCAGTTAACTGCATGAACCACTGTAACAAGATACATAGTTGCTTATATGTCAGACAACAGATTGTTGATTGTTAGCTGGTCGATAGCCTAGTGTTGAAGCGAGCTAAGCCAATGTGCCGTGTTTTCCACAACTGCTTACAAGTGGGGTAGCATGATACGTCTCCAACGTATCTATAATTTATGAAGTATTCATGCTATTATATTACCTATCTTGGATGTTTTATGGGCTTTACTATGCACTTTTATTTTATTTTTGGGACTAACCTATTGACCCAGAGCCCAGTGCCAGTTCCTGTTTTTCCCTTGTTTCAGTGTTTCGAAGAAAAGGAATATCAAACGGAGTCAAAACGGAATGAAACCTTCTGGAGAAGTTATTTTTGGAAGGAAAGCAACCCGGGAGACTTGGAGTCCACGTCAAGAAAGAAACGAGGGAGGCACGAGGCAGGGGGCGCGCCCCACCCCCCTGGGCGCGCCCTCCACCCTCGTGGGCCCCTCGTGGCTCCCCTGACATATTTCTTCCGCCTATATATATCCATATACCCTAAAAGGATCGGGGAACAGGATAGATCTAGAGTTCCGCCGCCGCAAGCCTCTGTAGCCACCAAAAACCTCTCGGGAGCCCGTTCCGGCACCCTGCCGGAGGGGGGAACCCTCACCAGTGGCCATCTTCATCATCCCGACGCTCTCCATGACAAGGAGGGAGTAGTTCACCCTCGGGGCTGAGGGTATGTACCAGTAGCTATGTGTTTGATCTCTCTCTCGTGTTCTTGATTTGGCATGATATTGATGTATCGCGAGCTTTGCTATTATAGTTGGATCTTATGATGTTTCTCCCCCTCTACTCTCTTGTAATGGATTGAGTTTTCCTTTGAAGTTATCTTATCGGATTGAGTGTTTAAGGATTTGAGAACACTTGATGTATGTCTTGCCGTGCTTATCTGTGGTGACAATGGGATATCACGTGATCCACTTGATGTATGTTTTGGTGATCAACTTGCGGGTTCCACCCATGAACCTATGCATAGGGGTTGGCACACGTTTTCGTCTTGACTCTCCGGTAGAAACTTTGGGGCACTCTTTGAAGTACTTTGTGTTGGTTGAATAGATGAATTTGAGATTGTGTGATGCATATCGTATAATCATACCCACGGATACTTGAGGTGACATTGGAGTATGTAGGTGACATTAGGGTTTTGGTTGATTTGTATCTTAAGGTGTCATTCTAGTACGAACTCTAGGGCTGTTTGTGACACTTATAGGAATAGCCCAACGGATTTATTGGAAAGAATAACTTTGAGGTGGTTTCGTACCCTACCATAATCTCTTCGTTTGTTCTCCGCTATTAGTGACTTTGGAGTGACTCTTTGTTGCATGTTGAGGGATAGTTATATGATCCAATTATGTTATTATTGTTGAGAGAACTTGCACTAGTGAAAGTATGAACCCTAGGCCTTGTTTCAACACATTGCAATACCGTTTGTGCTCACTTTTATCATTAGTTACCTTGCTGTTTTTATATTTTCAGATTACAAAAACCTATATCTACCATCCATATTGCACTTGTATCACCATCTCTTCGCCGAACTAGTGCACCTATACAATTTACCATTGTATTGGGTGTGTTGGGGACACAAGAGACTCTTTGTTATTTGGTTGCAGGGTTGTTTGAGAGAGACCATCTTCATCCTACGCCTCCCACGGATTGATAAACCTTAGGTCATCCACTTGAGGGAAATTTGCTACTGTCCTACAAACCTCTGCACTTGGAGGCCCAACAACGTCTACAAGAAGAAGGTTGTGTAGTAGACATCAAGCTCTTTTCTGGCGCCGTTGCCGGGGAGGTGAGTGCTTGAAGGTATATCTTTAGATCTTGCAATTGAATCTTTTAGTTTCTTGTTTTATCACTAGTTTAGTTTACAAAAGAAAACTACAAAAAATGGAATTGAGGGTACCTCATATGCTTCATCTTTTTAATATCTTTCATGAGTATGATGGAAAGGAAAATTTTGCCAAAGTGTTAGAAGAAGAATGCATTAAAATGTTTGGCACTGAATCTTTGAATGATGAGCATGGTTGCAATGTTGTTAGTATGAACTCCTTGAATATCCATAGTACTAATGATGATTGCACTAGTTATGATGAAAATGCCTCCTATAAACATGTCAATTTTTGTGGAGTGCATTGGGTTTGCAAGTACACACCAAATAGGGAAGATAGATATTGCAAGAGGCATAAGCTTTTATAAACTAAATTGTTGCAAGAAAGGCTAGATGTTTGTGCTGAAAATTTAAATTTTCTTGGCCGTACTTGTGAACTTTGCAATGAAAGTGGTCATTTAGCTATCCGATGCAAATTATTTCATGATCTAATCGTGTCCAAAAATTGTGATGAGTTGATTTCCCTTGCACATTATAATGAACTTAGCTTGCTTATGGGTTGCGAAGAAATGAAACATATAACTAGGCATCTTCCAGAATTTGCCCGTTATAAACTTCTTGGTTTTGATCTAGAGGAAATTTATATGTATTGTGCGGTGAATTGCATTGAAAATCCTTATATTGCAAATTACATAAAGAAAAGAAAGCAAATAGAAGATGAAGAGAACACTAATGAAAGGGAAGAGACTTCCCAATATTCTCCTATTATTTCTTATGATGAATCAGGTAACGAGGAGGAGCCTTCTATTCAACCAATCTCATTAATAAGGAGCTCCAAAAAGAGGATTGAACCCACACATGAGGTGAAGAAAAGAAAAGAAAAAGGAAGAGAGGTAAAAAGGTATCCCTCCCAAATAATGTTGCTCCTATTATTGTTGTGCCCCATGAAAATGATTCAAAAATAATTGTGGAAGATGATGCACTTGATGATGATCTCGTTATGCCTATTGCTTGTTGTGATGATTATGATTGGGAAGATAATGATACTTCTTATGATCTTGAAAATCTTTTTGGCACTAGCTTGGAAGAATATGATAATTGCTATACTATTGGTGCTATCCATACTATTAATGATGAGAGTGATTATGCTTATGATATGAAAAGGCCCAAGCTTGGGGATGCTATGTTTGATGAAGATGATGTTTTGAGAATATATTTGCTGAAATTAATGTTTGTCCCAAGCTTGGGGATGCTATGTTTTATGAAGATGATATTTTTTGTCCCCTAAGTTTTGATATGCAAAGCTGTTATGATGATAGCATGCCTTCTACCTATGATGATTATAGTGATGAAAGTGGGTTTGGAAGAGTGTCAACTTTAGGAAGTAATGATCCCACTATTTTGGAGGATGTTGAATATTATAATATTTATGAAAGTGGATTTGGAGAGGTCATGACTTTATTTAGTGATGTATTCACTATTTCAGAAGAGGTTTCAATCGATTATGATGAGAACAAAGTTGCTACTTATGATGATTATTGTGATGAAACTTATGCTATAAAAAGTAGTGATGATTATATTTATAAAACTTGTCATGATTATGAGTACCCTTTTTCTGAACATTACTCTTTTAATGTGGAAACAATTTATAGTATTCAAGTCTCTTATGATACTCCCACTATTCCGAATGAGAAGAATTTTTCTTGTGTGGAGATTAGTAAATTTTCTATGCTTGTAGATCATGAAAAGAATGCTTTAGGTGCTGGTATTGTTGAATTCATCCATTATGCTACTGAAAATTATTATGAGGGAGGAATATATGCTTGTAGTAATTGCAATAATATCAAGTTTCCTCTCTATGTGCTTAAAGTTTTGAAGTTATGCTTGTTTTGCCTTCCTATGCTAGTTGATTATTGTTCCCATAAGTTGTTTGCTCACAAAATCCCTATGCATAGGAAGTGTGTTAGACTTAAATGTGCTAGTCATATTCTTCATGATGCTCTCTTTATGTTTCAATTCTTATCTTTTATGTGAGCATCATTGAAATCATCATGCCTAGCTAGGGGCATTAAACGATAGCGCTTGTTGGGAGGCAACCCAATTTTATTTTAGTTTCTTGCTTTTTGGTTCTGTTTAGGAATAAATAATCCATCTAGCTTGTCTTTAGATGTGGTTTTGTGTTTTAATTAGTGTTTGTGCCAAGTAGAATCTTTGGGAAGACTTGGGTGAAGTCTTTATGATCATGCGGTAAAAAAACAGAAACTTTAGCGCTCACGAGATTAGCTAAAACTTTTTACTGGAGAGTGGTATTTAGTTGATTATTTTTTCAGGTGATTACTAGACAAATTCCTCAGGTCCACCAATTTATTTCAGAATTTTTGGAGTTCCATAAGTTTGCGTTAGTTACATATTACTACAGACTGTTCTGTTTTTGACAGATTCTGTTTTTCGTGCGTTGTTTGCTTATTTTGATGACTCTATGGCTAGTAAAATATTTTATAAACCATAGAGAAGTTGGAATAAAGTAGGTTTAACACCAATATAAATAAAGAATGAGTTCATTAAAGTACCATGAAGTGGTGTTTTCTTTTCTTTCGCTAACGGAGCTCACGAGATTTTCTGTTGAGTTTTGTGTTGCGAAGTTTTCAAGTTTTGGGTAAAGATTCGATGGACTATGGAATAAGGAGTGGCAAGAGCCTAAGCTTGGGGGTGCCTTGAGCCTAATTTTGGGGATTCCCAAGGCACCCCAAGGTAATATTCAAGGACAACCAAAATCCTAAGCTTGGGGATGCCCCGGATGGCATCCCCACTTTCGTCTTCGTTCATCGGTAACTTTACTTGGAGCTATATTTTTATTCACCACATGATATGTGTTTTGCTTGGAGCGTCATTTTATTTTCTTTAGCTTTTCTTGCTGTTTGAATAAAATAGGAAGATCTGAAATTATTAAATGAGAGAGAGTCTTCACATAGCTACATAATTATTTAACTACTCATTGATCTTCACTTATATCTTTTTGGAGTAGTTTGTCATTTACTCATGTGCTTCACTTATATCCTATGAGTAAATAGTTGAATGATTTGAATGTCATAAATCTGAAATTATATATGTTTCTTATGCTTCTCCCATGGGGAGTAATGCCTTTACATATAAGAAGTAGAGGTGGTAAATTTATTGAAGGTTAGCAAACATTGTATTGGTCACTTGAACAATTCATGAAAGAATATTGAAGGAAGAGAGATTTCACATATAAATATATACTATCTTGGACATCTTCTATGATTGTGAGCCCCATTAATTATTTTCAAACTTGAGCAAATTAGTTGAAGTTGGACAAGGAAGACAACATAATGAGTTATGCTTGGGTATATTTGTATAGAAGTTATATTGTTATGGATCCTCTAACATGTGGTGCTTGCTATTTAGAATCCTTTGCTAGCCAAAATATCTGTACTAAGTGGGAATACTGCTTGTGCATCCAATTCCTTGAACCAAGTTTCTTCCATGAGTGTCCACCATATCTACCTATATGCGGTATTTACCTGCCGTTCCAAGTAAATTTGCATGTGCCAAACTCTAAACCTTCAAATAATAATCTGTTTTGTATGCCAGAGTCGCTCATGTAGCGACTACGGGTTAGCAGTATCTTCCATGCTAGGTGGGTTATTCTCACGATGAGTGCACTCCGCTCATCATTCACGAGAAAATGGCTGGTAACTGGGATGCCCAGTCCCATGATCAAAAGATCAAAATCAAATCAAAAATAATTGCAAACAAAACTCCCCCAGGTTTGATGTTAGTTGGAGGCACTCGTTATTTCGGGCAAGCCATGGATTGATGATTGTTGGTGGAGGGGGGGTAAAAATCTTTACCTTTCTGTTTGGGAACCGCCTATAATGTATGTAGTATGGAAGATATTGGGAACTCTTGGTCGTTATGTTGACAATGAAAGCATACCTCTCAAAATTATTTTCATCTCTGTTTTTGCTACGAGCTCTGGCACCTCCGCAAATCCCTGCTTCCCTCTGCGAAGGGCCTATCTTTTACATTTATGCAAGAGTCAGTAGTATTCCTTCTCATTCCAACCTACTCTTTAGTTGGCAAGCATCATGTGATGGAAAGATCTAAGCATATATGGCCATTCAAATATATTTGAGCATTAATTATTATTGTTGACATTACCCTTGAGGTAAAAGGTTGGGAGGCGAAACATTAAGCCCCTATCTTTCTCTGTGTTCGATGAATACTATTTGTTCTAAAAATATGCTTTGAGTGGTAGCAATCATGGAAGACTAAATGATAGTTGAGTATGTGAAGTTTGCTGAATCAAAGCTCTGACATAGACTCTTCCTAAAAATAAGATGAATTGTAATTATTTGATGACTGAGAACATAGTTTGTTAGTTTTCAAGAAAGTTTATGATTTATACTTTAACATGTGAATAGTTTGTTACTTGATCATGCAATGTTCTATGAGTTGAGGTACTGTTATGACATATAATGATGCTAGAAAAGGTGATTGAAATTATCATTGATCAAACCTGTGCACCTGCTAGCATTCACACTTCATAAATTATTTCTTTTATCATTTACCTACTCAAGGACGAGCAGGAATTAAGCTTGGGGATGCTGATACGTCTCCAACGTATCTATAATTTATGAAGTATTCATGCTATTACATGACCTATCTTGGATGTTTTATGGGCTTTACTATGCAGTTTTATATTATTTTTGGGACTAACCTATTGACGCAGAGCCCAGTGTCAGTTCCTGTTTTTTCCCTTGTTTCAGTGTTTCGAAGAAAAGGAATATCAAACGGAGTCGAAACGGAATGAAACCTTCTGGAGAAGTTATTTTTGGAAGGAAAGCAACCCGGGAGACTTATAGTCCACGTCAAGAAAGAAACGAGGGAGGCACGAGGCAGGGGGCGCGCCCACCCCCCTGGGCGCGCCCTCCACCCTCGTGGGCCCCTCGTGGCTCCCTTGACGTATTTCTTCCGCATATATATCCATATACCCTAAAAGGATCGGGGAACAGAATAGATCTGGAGTTCCGCCACCGCAAGCCTCTGTAGCCACCAAAAACCTCTCGGGAGCCCGTTCCGGCACCCTGCCGGAGGGGGGAACCCTCACCGATGGCCATCTTCATCATCCCGGCGCTCTCCATGACGAGAAGGGAGTAGTTCACCCTCGGGGCTGAGGGTATGTACCAGTAGCTATGTGTTTGATCTCTCTCTCTCTCTCTCTCGTGTTCTTGATTTGGCACGATCTTGATATATCGCGAGCTTTGCTATTATAGTTGGATCTTAGGATGTTTCTCCCCCTCTACTCTCTTGTAATGGATTGAGTTTTCCCTTTGAAGTTACCTTATCGGATTGAGTCTTTAAGGATTTGAGAACACTTGATGTATGTCTTGCCGTGCTTATCTGTTGTGAACCTTCATGAAGACAACCTTGTGGCCTTGCCACTCATAAACTTGTTTGTGGAGGCATGCCACGTCATCTTCCTGCGTAAGCTTGACAAGAAAAGTATGCCTCACAAACGAAGGAGTACCTTTGAACTTCTTGTGCTTCGGTACACCCTGGACAACACGCCTGACAACAGTGAGGCTGGAATACAACTCTTCATTGGTATAAGCGCAAATGGCTTCCAGGATCCAATAGCCTAAAAACTATGTTTTCCCAGTGCGTATATTCAGGTCATCCACCTCATAGCGAGTGACATGTACAACCACACAATCCTTGTCTGCATCAGGGCTCTAATTGGAACAGAAACAAATTCTGAATTACTTTCCAGTTTAAGAAACACAAGTTATTTAAACCACTATGTATAGTATGGCATCGAAGCTAATAAAATTTTGCATTATTCATCACCACATACTTAGATGAAAAACGACAATCGAGATCGGCAAAGAAGAAAATCACCTTGGGCAGCTCAGCGGGGGGGCGGGGGGGTGGGGGGACACATCCTCGAAGGGGGGAAACTCCTCCTGCATGCCACGGGGGCTGTAACCTCAAACGGGGCGTTGACCATCTCAGTAGTGGCCATGAACATATCTGGGGTCGGCTCGGTGGCTGCCTCCATCTTCTTGGAGCTCTCTGTCTCGTGGGGATCAGCCTCGCACGTCTGCTCCCATATCGGCAGATCTTTGCCTGGTTCTCCTTGGTCCATCATGAAACTGACGAATACTAGGAGACCACTGAAAGGAAAACACAATCGCAATGACAATGAAACAAAAAAAAGAGTGAGAATCGGTTACTGCTTTGCAAAAGTTCTTTTTTTTCTCTGAACGAAAATATACCAACATCACGGATCAGCTTACCTTCCCTTCGTTGGGAGAGAAGAACAGTGGCAGATGCAAGTGTTGCCTTTCTTGAAGGCGGTGAGGGAGAAGGGGATTCAGCGAAGAGTGAAATGATGGTTGCTTCATCCGTCAAACTTACACTGCGGGGAGGTGGGGTTTTGTGATACGACAGCTCGTTACTGCCGCGCTACGACCGGGGTGACTCTCCGCCTGCATACTGCCTTCTAATTTGGTGGATGGCATTTGGGCCCGCACGCTGCATGGCCCGCATGTCAGTGGACAAAAGTATAACGACATTCAGTAGAGGGAGACGTTTCGATGACCTAGGAGGAGCCAGGAGCGGTATTGTATCCATTGTACTAGTAAGTAATTGTTTTTCTGGGTAGCTGTAGAGTGTCTCCACTGTACTAGTAGTAATTGTTTCTCTGGGCCCAAGACAAAACAGCCCACCCACCCTAGTAAATAGTAAAATTAATTCGAAAGTCCATATATTTACTGAATGAGAGGCGCTACCCACACCCAGCACACCGCCCCCCAAAAAACCTGGGTGTTCTTCTTCCTCCTCACTCCCACCCACCTCACGTCTGCTCGCTCCACTCGTACCCCCAAATTCCTCACCTCACTCCTACAGAAAACCCCAGCTCCCCTTCTTAATCACTACTACAGAAAAACCCCAGCTCCCCTTCTTCTTCACTCGCACTACAACTAGGCTCGTCATTCGTTACTCTGCTCAAAGCCGTGAGCGCGACGCGTCGCCCTCGAGGAAAATGGAGTCGGCTGACCCTGGCGCCAAGAAGATGAGGCTCCCGCCAGCGGCGACGCATGTTGTAGATCCCGCACCCGGCAGCGCAGGGAGAAGCGGCGACCCCGCCCCCACCGGATCCCAGGAACCCATAGAATCTCGGGTGGACCGCATCAGCGATCTCCCGGATGCCGTCCTTGGGGAGATCATCTCACTTCTCCCCACCAAGGATTGCTGTCGCACCCAAGTCCTCTCAATTCGGTGGCGCCCTCTATGGCGCGCCGTGCCCCTTAATCTCGACTGTCGTCAGCTATCTCTCTTCAATGATTTTGAAATCCCCAGAGCCATCATCTCCTCCCACCAGGGCTCCATTCAAAGCCTCTGCATCCCGTCATGCTACCTGAGCAAGCATACCATGCCCTGCATGGTGGACGCCTGGCTAAAATCCCCTGAATTCACAAAACTACAGCTGCTTGAGTTCTACTATTCCCCTGAAAATCACCTACCAGATACCGAACACCATCTATGTGTGCCCTCAACATTGATGTCCATCTCGCGGTTTTCCTCCTCTCTCCACACCGCCACCTTTGTGTTGTGCAACCTACCAGACAATCTGGTACTAAACCTTCGACTCCCATTTCTCAAGAAACTTTCACTTGTGCGGGTTCGTGTATCGGAGGCCTCATTGCACAGCATCATCCACTCCAGTTGCCCTGCCCTGGAGTGCTTGGTGCTTGTTTTCACAGTTAGAATCGGTTGTCTCCAAATAAAGTCGCCTAACCTTGTAAGAATTGGAATTTCTTTTGACGGAAGGTAGCTCATCATCCAAGATGCCCCTTCACTTCAAAGGTTGATCCTTGATTCTAGTTATTCACCGTTGCAAATAATCGTCCTCTCTGCGCCTAAACTGGAGACCTTGGGTGTAATACATAATCTCTGTGCTCATTTCAATATGGTGTTTGGCTCCACAGTTCTTCAGGTACTTTATATTATCATCTACACTTGTAACCATAAGCTGCATTTTAAATTTCTGCGCATAAGTTATATGTCATCTTGGAGTACACATTTTGTACTAATATTATGTTCTTTGCTCAATGAAGAGTTTCTCCATGGATGGCCTATCAATGGTGCTGGATTCTGTCAAGATCTTATATATCCAAATGAATAGTTTTGATCTGAACAAGATTATTGGCTTGCTGCAATGCTTTCCATGTCTGGAGAAGTTGTATATAAAGGTGATAATTTCACGCACATTGGAAGCCCACATATAGTGTACTAGAATTAACCGTTCAGTTGTTGCTCTTTCGATACTCTTTTTTTAGACCTTAACTATTTTCAATCTTCATGTCTATTTAGGCAACAGGACGGGGTAAGAAAGTTATAACCAATCGGTGGATTCGTAAGCATCGGGATTTTCTCACTTCTCATGAGATTCGATTGAAGACAATAATGCTAGAACGATATGTAACCAACCGTGCAAACACTAGATTTGTCACATTCTTCCTGCGGAATGTGAGGTTACTGAGGCTTAAGTTTATCAGCAGCATGGTTTTGACGGATGGGTATGTGGAAGAGCAAAAAAAGGAGTTTCAGGTGGGCAAAAGAGCTTCTGAACGTGTCGGGCTTCTATTTACAACATATTGTGGTCATAATCCAGTAAATTTTACGACCCAGGATGTTCATTCTATGGACCTGACCGATCCATTTGACTATGACTGCCGAAAACAGTGCTGGAGTTAGATGTTGTTGCCCTTGTCAACCTGGGTTTTTTTGTAAACCTGATGAGCAATTAACCCTCATGCTTTTGTACAGTTTGTAAGCTGGAGTTAGATGTTCTTGCCCTTTTTAACTCGGCTGTGACTGTCATATTTTCTTTGAAGCAAGGAAAATGGCTTGCCAGTCATTTAATTTAGAGTGAAATATTGTAACAACTAACAAATCCCAACCAAGGGAAATAACATCACTCTCGCCGGCTGCTTAAGCTCACTGTGCATTACAGAAGCCAAGTGATTAGCCCCCACCAGCACCCACAAACTTATTTCGAACTAGCACATCAAATGGGCTGTAAATTTTCATAGGAAAGGCTGCATGACCATGACAGATTTGGTTCTGACATTTGGGACCCACGAGGAAATAGCCTATCCAAGGTGGTGTCGAGTTACTAGCCAGTCAATAAACGATTCTGCCTACCAGCCGTTGGATTGACATCCAACATCTGTCGTGTATCTTCTATCTCTTGTCTTCTTCTTCCTCCAGCCACCCAAACCAAACCACCCCGTCGGCTCCGCCTGCTCCCGCCTCCCATGGCTGGCTGCGGCTCCACCACCCTACCGTACGTACCCTCCAACGTTGGCCAGTCCCTCCCTCTATTCCCCCACACGTCCTGTTATTCTCCGGCGACGTCAGCCCCAACACGCACCCGCACCCGAACCAGTCAACCCTCGTACTCCCCTCCACCTGCGACTGGACCGGCGCATCTTCCACGGCTCCTGTTCATTCCGTCCGAGGCCTCGCCGTCGTCCTCCGCCTTGCGGCCTTGGTTCGCTCGCCGTGCGCGGTGCGCCGCCCTCTTGCGTTGTCAACGTCGTCAACAACCGAGAGGAACAAGGAGATGTCTGTACGTGGAGAGGATGACAGTAGGGACCCACCAGCGTCATGGCAGTACGCAAGCAAGTGCCTCTATATTACAAGCCCAAAAATATGGTTCCTCCTAATGGTTGGACATCTGGGGCTCACGCCATTATCAACGTAGTCAATAAACGAGAGAATTACACTACGAGCGGCTGACACCAGCAGGTCGCGCAGTTTTTATTTTTTTAGGAACAAGCAGTTGTTATTTATACTAGTTTTAGCGATGGATCAGGGTAACAACAGGGCTGTGCGGGGGTTGTGGCCCGTCTAGCCAGGGTTTTATTTATGTTTACCACATCATCAGCCCAGTTGTGTTTTTTTCTTGCTGAAAATGGCTAGCCCAGTTCTATTTTTTAAAAGAAATACCCAAACGAGGCCTACTTGCTTTATCAGCCCTGCTGGGCTGCAAATCATTCAAGACGAGGAGAGTTTCATTCGGTATGCCCAGAAATGGGCTGTACATTTTTAAAACACATCAAACCGGGAATTAGTTTCAATTTTTTTTCATTACAAGATTTTAAATTCCATTGATTTTTATGCGTGGACAATTATTTGGATTTTATATTTATATAAATTATTTTTCAAAATAGTTTGAATGTGAATCGATATTTCGGGATTAAAAACAGTTGACCGCACCGAAATATGCAAAATTGCGTATACTTTTTAACTGTGGCCACAATATGGGGTGTAATGCTAACAAAAAGAAGATGGGCTCCAAAAAAATTCTTAAGAATTAGCAAATGTGTTGTACATTATTAGAAATAATGCACACGAGAGCAGTGACTGTTGGATGTCCATCCAACGGCTGTCGTGCTTCTTCAATCTCTACTCTTCCTGCTCCAGCCGCTCAAACAAGCGCCGGCGGGACTGCCTGCTCCCTCCTCCCGTGGCCGGCTATGCTGCCGCGTAGGCCTCACCGCCCCACCGTACTCCCATCACGGGCCTAGCCATCCCTCTACTCACCCACACCTGCTGTTATTCTCCGGGGACAACAGACGAACCAGTAAACCCTCGTACTCCTCCGCGTGGGAAACAACTGCCGAGTCTTCCCTGGCTCCGGTCGTTCCCTTCCTAGGCCTCGCCGTCGTGCACCGCCCTGGTGCTCTCGGCGCGGCCTGGTCAACATGGTCGATGAACGACATCTATCGGAAGTGGACTGTATGTGGAGAGGCTGACAGCTGGGTCCACGGCCGCACGCAAGGAAATGCCTCCTTATTACGCGCAAAATAATGATTCCTCCACCTGACAGCTAGGACCCACGGGAAGGGCTTCTGTATTTCACGAAAAAAACGTTGCCCCCGCTGACAGGTCAGACCCACCAGCTATATCTTCGCACGCAAGGAAGTGCCTCCTTATTACGCACAAAAAATGAATACCGCCTGCTAGCTGGGACCCACCATAGTGGGTGCCTGACTTGTGGGCCTACTAAGTTGACGAGGATGGAAGGCTTTGTCAACTTAGTCAATATGAATGATTCTAGCTCCAGTGACCGTACGATGTCCATCCAACGGGCATAGTGCTTCTTCAACCTCTGGTCTTCTTACTCCAGCCGCCCAAACCAGCGCCGGTCGTGCCGCCTGCTCCTGCCTCCCCTGGCCGGCTGTGCTGTCGCGGAGGCCTCACCGCCCCCATACTACTCCCACCGCTGGCCAGGCCATCCCTCACCCACACCCCCTGTTATTCTGCGGCGACGGCAGCCTCACACCGCAGCCGAACCAGTGAACCCTCGTACTCCTCTCCGCGTGGGCATCCACTGCCGCGTCTTCCCCGGCTCCGCGTCGTCCCCTTCCTAGGCCTCGCCGTCATCCACCACCTTGGTGCTCTCGACGCGGCGTGGTAAATGTGGTCAATGACCGACTTCCATCGAAAGAGTACTGTAAGTGGAGAGGCTGACAGCTGGCTCCACGTCCACAGTCCAGTTTTTTTGTGATTTGCCAAGTAAGTCGCTTTGTCGGGCCTGTTGGGCTGCAAATCTTTCAAGACGAGGCGAGCTTCATTCGGCTGGCCGAGAAAATGGCCTATCAGTAATGAGAAATGGGTTGTACATTTTTAAAACACATTAAACCGGCAATTAGTTTCAAATTTCTTTTTTTTTTCATTTCGAGATTTTAAATTGCATTGATTTTTATGCGTGGACAATTTGTTGGATTTTATATTGATATACATTTATTTTTTAAATCAGTTTGAATGTGACTCGAAATTTCGGGATTAAAAACAGTTCGGACCGCACCGAAATATGCAAAATTTCATACAATTTTTTAACTGTGGCCACAATATGGGCTGTAATGCTAACAAAAAGAATACGGGCTCCAAAAAAACCTTAAGAATTAGCAAATGGGCTGTAAATTATTAGAAATAATGGCAGATGGGCTATATGCTATTTTCCACAGACTTGAGGCTTTCCTAAAAAAAAGGTTGACGCACAAGCAGTGACTGTTGGATGTCCATCCAACGGCCTTTGTGCTTCTTCAATCTCTGCTCTTCCTGCTCCAGCCGCTCAAACAAGCGCCGGCGGGACCGCCTGCTCCCTCCTCCCCGCGGCCGGCTGTGCTGCCGCGCAGTGCTCACCGCCCCACTGTACTCCCATCGCTGGCCTAGCCATCCCTCTAGTCACCCACACCTACTGTTATTCTTTGGCGTCGGCAGACGAACCAGTAAACCCTCGTACAGTCGTACTCCCCTCTGCGTGGGAAACAACTGCCGAGTCTTCCCTACCTCCGTGTCATTACCTTCCTAGGCCTCGCCGTCATCCACTGCCATGGTGCTCTCGGCGTGGCCTGGTCAACGTGGTCAACAACCGACATGCATCTGAAGTGGACTGTACGTGGAGAGGCTGATAGCTGGGTCCACGGCCGCACGCAAGGAAATGCCTCCTTATTACGCGCAAAATAATGATTCCTCCACCTGACATCTGGGACCCACCGAAAGGGCCTCTGTATTTCGCGAAAAAAATGATACCGCCGCTGACAGCTCGGACCCACCAGCTATATCTTCGCACGTAAGGAAGTGCCTCCTTATTACGCACAAAAAATGAATACTCCCCCTGCTAGCTGGGACCCAGTATAGTGGCAGGCTGACTTGTTGGCCTACTAAGTTGACGGGGACGGAGGGCTTTGTCAACTTAGTCAATATGCACGATTCTAGCTCCAGTGACCGTACGATGTCCATCCAACGGCCGTAGTGCTTCTTCGACCTCTGGTCTTCTTGCTCTAGCCGCCCAAACCAGCGTCGGTCGTGCCTCCTGCCTCCCGTGGCCGGCTGTGATGCGGCGGAGGCCTCACCGCCCCCTACTGAAGGAAATATGAACTAGAGGCAATAATAAAGTTATTATTTATTTCCTTATTTCATGATAAATGTTTATTATTCATGCTAGAATTGTATTAACCGGAAACATAATGCATGTGTGAATACATAGACAAACAGAGTGTCACTAGTATGCCTCTACTTGACTAGCTTGTTAATCGAAGATGGTTGAGTTTCCTAGCCATGGACATGAGTTGTCATTTGATTGACGGGATCACATCATTAGGGGAATGATGTGATTGACTTGACCCATTCCGTTAGCTTAGCACTTGATCGTTTAGTATGTTTCTATTGCTTTCTTCATGACTTATACATGTTCCTATGACTATGAGATTATGCAACTCCTGTTTACCGGAGGAACACTTTATGTGCTACCAAACATCACAACGTAACTGGGTGATTATAAAGGTGCTTTACAGGCGTCTCCGAAGGTAATTGTTGGGTTGGCGTATTTCGAGATTAGGATTTGTCACTCCAATTGTCGGAGAGGTATCTCTGGGCCCTCTCGGTAATGCACATCACTATAAGCCTTGCAAGTAATGTGACTAATGAGTTAGTTACGGGATGATGCATTACGGAACGAGTAAAGAGACTTGCCGGTAACGAGATTGAACTAGGTATTGAGATACTGACGATCGAATCTCGGGCAAGTAACATACCGATGACAAAGGGAACAACGTATGTTGTTGTGCGGTTTGACCGATAAAGATCTTCGTAGAATATGTAGGAACCAATATGAGCATCCAGGTTCCGCTATTGGTTATTGACCGGAGATGAGTGTCGGTCATGTCTACATAGTTCTCGAACCCGTAGGGTCCACACGCTTAACGTTCGGTGACGATTTGTATTATGAGTTATGTGATTTGATGTACCGAAGGTAGTTTGGAGTCCCGGATGAGATCGGGGACATGACGAGGAGTCTCGAAATGGTCGAGACGTAAAGATCGATATATTTGACGACTATATTCGGACATCGGAAAGGTTCCGAGTGATTCGGGTATTTTTCGAAGTACCGGAGAGTTACGGGATTTCGTATTGGGCCTGAATGGGCCATACGGGAAAGGAGAAAAAAGCCTCAAAAGGTGGCCGCACCCCTCCCCATGGTCTGGTCCGAATTGGACTAGGGAGGCAGGGCGCCCCCTTCCTTCCTTCTCCTTTTCCCTTCCCTTTTTCCTATTCCATGTGGGAAGAGGAATCCTACTAGGACTAGGGAGCCCTAGTAGGACTCCACACTTCTGGCGCGCCCTAGGGGCTGGCCGGCCTCCCCTCTTCCATCCTTTATATACGGGGGCAGGGGGCAACTCTAGAGACACAAGTTGATCAGTTGATCTATTCCAGCCGTGTGCGGTGCCCCCCTCCATCATATTCCACCTCGGTCATATCGTAGCGGTGCTTAGGCGAAGTCCTGCGTCGGTAGCAACATCATCACCGTCACCACGCCGTCGTGCTGACGGAACTCTTCCGTGAAGCTCTACTGAATCGGAGTTCGCGGGACGTCATCGAGCTGAACGTGTGCTGAACTCGGAGGTGGCGTATGTTCGGTACTTGGATCGGTCGGATCGTGAAGTCGTACGACTACATCAACCGCGTTGTGCTAACGCTTCCGCTTTCGGTCTACGAGGGTACGTGGACAACACTCTCCCCTCTCATTGCTATGCATCACCATGATCCTGTATGTGCGTAGGGAAATTTTTGAAATTACTACGTTCCCCAACACCTACTACTCCCACCGCTGGCCAGGCCATCCCTCTACTCACCCACACCCCCAGTTATCCTGCGGCGACGGCAGCCTCACACCGCAGCGAACCAGTGAACCCTCATACTCCTCTACGCGTGGGCATCCACAGCCGCGTCTTCCCCGGCTCCGCGTCGTCCCCTTCCTAGGCCTCGCCGGCGTCCACCACCCTCGTGCTCTCGGCGCGGCGTGGTCAACGTGGTCAAGGAACGGCTTCCTTCGGACATGGACTGTACGTGGAGAGGCTGACAGCTGGATCCACGGCCGTAGCAAGGAAGTGCCTCCTTATTACGCGGAAAATAGTGATTCCTCCACCTGATTGCAGGGACCCACCAGACGGGCAACTGTATTTCACGAAAAAAATGTTTCCCCCTGACTGTTGGGACCTACCAGCTACATCTTCGCACGCAAGGAAGTATGTCCGGGCAAAAAAAAATGATCCCCCCTGACTGCTGGGACCCACCAGCTACATCTTCGCACGCAAGGAAGTGCCTGACAGTCGGGACCCACCTGGTCGAAGCATATGTAGCATTGTCATTCCGGTCGCGAACATGTACGTACATAGTGTCCGATGTAGAGGCGCGCACGTGTCGTAGTAGAGGCGCGCACGTAGCATGTACACGTACGTACAGCGGCCAGTGTGCGAGAAAGAAAATACGACCACGTACGTACATACGGTCGGGGTCTCGAACGCCTACTCACGCAAACGTACGGCCAGGGCTCGTGTACATGGCTGGGTCGGAACAGAGAAACAACGTCGTCGTCGCCCGCAAAAAAAACAACAGCGTCGTCGTCGTGTTCATGGGGAGGCAACGGAATGCGTCGTGTTCATCGGGAGGCAACGGAACGCGTGGGAGCCAACCGGCTTGGATGGAACAGCCGATGGAAATGAGGCCTGGAGTACCGCAGAACGGAGGAAACGGCCTTGTGTTCGACCGGCCACGTTCAAAACGGGATCCTGTTCATCGGGAGGGGTCTGGCGTACCGCAAAACGGAGGAAACGGACTTGTGTTGGACCTCCTACGGTCGAAACGGGGTCCTGTTGATCGGGAGGGGTGTGGCGTACCGCGAAACGGAGGAAACGGACTTGTGTTGGAGCGCGACGGTCGAAACGGGGGTCCTGTTCATCGGGAGGGGTGTGGCGTACCGCAAAACGGGACTCCACGGGATACTGTTCATCTCCACCGTCGACCGCCTCCAGCCTCCACGGGCTACTATTCATCCACCGTCGACCTCCTCCAGCCTCCACCTGCGACTGTTCATCCACGGGCTCCTGTTCATTGCTACCTCTTGAGCACTGCGTTGGTTTTCCCTTGAAGAGGAAAGGGTGATGCAGCAAAGTAGCGTAAGTATTTCCCTTAGTTTTTTAGAACCAAGGTATCAATCCAGTAGGAGGCTACGCGCGAGTCACTCGCACCTACACAAAACAAATAAATCCTCGCAACCAACGCGATAAGGGGTTCTCAATCCCTACACGGTCACTTACGAGAGTGAGATCTGATAGATATGATAGGATAATATTTTTGGTATTTTTATGATAAAGATGCAAAGTCAAATAAAAGCAAAGTAAAAAAGCAACGGAAATAACAAAGTGTTGGAGGATTAATATGATGAAGATAGACCCGGGGGCCATAGGTTTCACTAGTGGCTTCTCTCAAGAGCATAAGTATTTTACGGTGGGTGAACAAATCACTGTTGAGCAATTGACAGAATTGAGTATAGATATGAGAATATCTAGGTATGATCATGTATATAGGCATCACGTCCGAGACAAGTAGACCGACTCCTGCCTGCATCTACTACTATTACTCCACACATCGACCGCTATCCAGCATGCACTAGAGTATTAAGTTCATAAGAACAGAGTAACGCCTTAAGCAAGATGACATGATGTAGAGGGATAAATTCATGCAATATGATAAAAACCCCATCTTGTTATCCTCGATGGCAACAATACTATACGTGCCTTGCTGCCCCTACTGTCACTGGGAAAGGACACCGCAAGATTGAACCCAAAGCTAAGCACTTCTCCCATTGAAAGAAAGATCAATCTAGTAGGCCAAACCAAACTGATAATTCGAAGAGAGTTGCAAAGATAACCAATCATACATAAAAGAATTCAGAAGATTCAAATATTGTTCACAGATAAACTTGATCATAAACCCACAATTCATCGGTCTCAACAAACACACCGCAAAAGGAAGATTACATCGAATAGATCTCCACAAGAGAGGGGGAGAACATTGTATTGAGATCCAAAAAGAGAGAAGAAGCCATCTAGCTAATAACTATGGACCCGAAGGTCTGAGGTAAACTACTCACACTTCATCGGAGAGGCTATGGTGTTGATGTAGAAGCCCTCCGTGATGGATGCCCCCTCCGGCGGAGCTCCAGAACAGGCCCCAAGATGGGATCTCGTGGATACAGAAGGTTCCAGCGGTGGAATTTGGTTTTTGGCTCCGTATCTGATCGTTTGGGGGTACGTAGGTATATATAGAAGGAAGGAGTACGTCGGTGGAGCAACAGGGGGGCCCACGAGGGTGGAGGGCGTGCCCTGGGGGGGTAGGCGCGCCCCCTACCTCGTGGCCTCCTCCTTTGTTTCTTGATGTAGGGCAAGTCTCCTGGATCATGTTCGTTCCAAAAATCACGTTCCCGAAGGTTTCATTCCGTTTGGACTCCGTTTGATATTCTTTTTCTGCGAAACTCTGAAATAGGCAAAAAACAGCAATTCTGGGCTGGGCCTCCTATTAATAGGTTAGTCTCAAAAATAATATAAAAGTGAATAATAAAGCCCAATAATGTCCAAAACAGAAGATAATATAGCATGGAGCAATCAAAAATTATAGATACGTTGGAGACGTATCATTCATCCAGCCTCCACCGCGCGCTACTCCACCGGCTACTGTTCAACCAGCCCTCTCCACACGGGCTCCTGTTCAACCACCCCTCCACGGGCTACTATTCATCCAGCCCTCCACCGTCTAATGTTCATCTAGCCCTCCACGGGGTGGTCCTGTTCATCGAGCCCCAACCGGCTCGATCGATCGGGTCCTGTTCATCCAGAGGCAACACCACGGGGTCCTGTTCATCCACCCCCACCGGGAACTGTTCATCCAAACCCCCCAGCAACGATCACTGTTCATCCAGAGGCAGCATCGTCGGCTTCAGTTAGCAGCAGTAGCGAAGGAATTGCTCGATCGAGTTCAGTTAACAGCCATCGATTGATCGCTCGGGTTCAGTAACTCGTAGCCTGCAGTGCAATAGCTCGGGTTCAGTTAGAGCCCAATGCCTCGCTCGGGTTCAGTTAGAGCCCAACGCCTCACACCCACACGCGTGCATGTACGAGAGAAACGCGCATCGCTCGGCCCCGACCACCCACAGTAACCGGGAACACCCCGATATTTTCCTCGCCCTCGCTTCTACCACGGTTTTTTCCGTCATGGACGGCCCAAAGAATGTCATGTAGCTGCGTCTCCGTCCCGCCCAGGACGAAAAGCCCATTTTCTGTCATGATTTTTTGTCATAGAAGTAGGAGCCCACCACATCTATGATGATACCGGGTTTTGTCACAATTATCATCATAGAAGTGTCATAAGTATGACAGGAAAATAATTCGTTCGGCCCAAAATGTCACGGATGTGTCTTTTTTTGCAGTGCACACTCTCCCGTCTTGTTGCTATGCATCTCCTAGATAGATCTTGCGTGATCGTAGGATTTTTTTTGAAATACTGCGTTCCCAACAGAACCGCCTATCGACGGCCTTTGGCCCCGGGCGGGTTGCCTCGCTCGCATCAGTTGGTCCAACGTGTTTGGCTGGGGCTAGCTGGCTAGGGTGGTGAAGGCAGGCCAGACGACTTTGAGGGAGATCCGGACAGGGATTATGACGGCAGGAGCCGGGAGGCCAGCGCTGCGTTTGGTGTACCCGGTGTGCTCCTAAGTTGGTGCCCGCCAGGGGCTGTTTTGTTTGTTGCACGATTTATAGACATGCATGATGTCTGATCTGTTAGTTTTCCATTAGCCATGATTAGATGAATGATCTATGATAGGGAGTTGTATAAGTTAGATGGGTTTAATCTTACAAGTAATCTATCCTAGTGATAGAAAGGCAAATTGCTTGATTGTGTTATAGCCACTAAGGATAAAATGTAATTGACTAGTTGTCTCCGTGATGAACTGGATGTACAGAGAATATACTATCTATATTATGTCACTTTGCTTAATGCAACACTACATTTTTTACTTAATACCTAGAGATGGTTGCTGGATAGCGTCTCGGGTAGAGTATTAGCTATAGATGACAGTCAATGGATACAGGGGTGCAATGGCTATATGAAATCATGCCATGTATGACCACAACATAAACCCAACAATTTAATCAATACAGAACTATAATTGGTTCACTACACCTATGCTTTCTGGAGAGATTCCGCCAGTAAATTATGGATCCCAATCCGTTATCCTCATCTCACAACCTCTAAAACATTTTTTTGTTCTGTTACACTTTGAACTTTTACTTTCATTACTTGCAAAAATCGCAATATACTAATCTTTATAACTAGCAAAGCTAGCGAGACTCACAATCTCATTAGTTTAAGTTGGGGGCCAAGAGAAGTTTCTAGTTGTCTGTATTGTTTTCGATAAATGGTGGATTTTATTGACTCAAAATGGAGCATCAAGAAGATACAAACACAATGATCACACACCCGGCCTCTGCATAGTTAGGATGCACACAGCCAACACCAACGCACAGACACAAGAACACACCGGCAGATAACAAAGTCATACAAGACCAAAGCTATGCGTAGGCGAGGAAAAAAGAAAAAAAGCCCCACAACGATCACATCATGATCGACAAACTATAACAATGACCATATCTGCACCAACAATCTCATGACACCACGCGGACGATGAGGTTCTTCAACAGCAACGCCTTAAGGAAGGGAGTGACATTCAAGTGTCACCGTCACCGGATCTAGCCACCCAAGGCTATAATCTAGGTTTTCACCCTGAAGAATCAGTCTGAACATTCCGAACAATGCCTTAAACAAGGTAACAACGTCAAAACATCGCCATTGTCAGGTATACCCAACTCGGGCCAGACCAAGGCTTTCACCTCGGAGCTCAAGACCGGGTGCTCAAGTAGCACCACCATCGAGGTCATTCATGTGTTGTCGCCGCCACTTTTCCACGATCCCAGCAGCTACCACTGGTACGAGGTCATTCTGTTTTTATCATTTACCTACTCGAGGACGAGCAGGAATTAAGCTTGGGGATGCTTGATACATCTCCAACGTATCTATAATTTTTTATTGCTCCATGCTATTATATATTCTGTTTTGGATGTTTAATGGGCTTTATTATACACTTTTATATTATTTTTGGGACTGACCTATTAACCCAAGGCCCAGTGCAAATTGTAGTTTTTTTTGCCTATTTCAGTGTTTCGCAGAAAAAGAATATCAAACGGAGTCCAAACGGAATGAAACCTTCGGGAGCGTGATTTTTGGAACAAACGTGATCCAGAGGACTTGGAGTGGACGTCAAGCAATCAACGAGGAGGCCACGAGGCAGGGGGGCGCGCCTACCCCCTGGGCGCGCCCTCCACCCTCGTGGGGCCCTCGTGGCTCCGCCGACCTACTTCTTCCTCCTATATATACCTACGTACCCCGAAACCATCCAGGAGCACCACGAAAACCTATTTCCACCGCCGCAACCTTCTGTACCCGTGAGGTCCCATCTTAGGGCCTTTTCCGGCGCTCTGCCAGAGGGGGCATCGATCACGGAGGGCTTCTACATCAACACCATAGCCTCTCCGATGATGTGTGAGTAGTTTACCACAGACCTTCGGGTCCATAGTTATTAGCTAGATGGCTTCTTCTCTCTCTTTGGATCTCAATACAAAGTTCTCCTCGATCTTCTTGGAGATCTATTTGATGTAACTCTTTTTGCGGTGTGTTTGTCGAGATCCGATGAATTGTGGCTTTATGAACAAGATTATCTATGAACAATATTTGAATCTTCTCTGAATTCTTTTATGTATGATTGGTTATCTTTTGCAAGTCTCTTCGAATTATCAGTTTGGTTTGGCCTACTAGATTGATCTTTCTTGCAATGGGAGAAGTGCTTAGCTTTGGGTTCAATCATGCGGTGCTCGATCCCAATGACAGTAGGGGAAACGACACATATTGTATTGTTGCCATCGAGGATAAAAAGATGGGGTTTCTATCATATTGCTTGAGCTTATCCCTCTACATCATGTCATCTTGCCTAATGCGTTACTCTGTTCTTATGAACTTAATACTCTAGATGCATGCTGGATAGCGGTCGATGTGTGGAGTAATAGTAGTAGATGCAGGCAGGAGACGGTCTACTTGTCACGGACATGATGCCTATATATATGATCATGCATAGATATTCTCATAACTATGCTCAATTCTATCAATTGCTCGACAGTAATTTGTTCACCCACCGTAATACTTATGCTATCTTGAGAGAAGCCACTAGTGAAACCTATGGCCCCCGGGTCTATTCTCTATCATATTAATCCACCGTTATTTCTATTATCGTTTATTTTGTGTTCTTTACTTTTAATCTTTATCATAAAAATACCAAAAATATTATCTTATCATCTCTATCAGATCTCACTTTTGCAAGTGGCCGTGAAGGGATTGACAACCCCTTTATCGCGTTGGTTGCAAGGTTCTTATTTGTTTATGTAGGTACGAGGGACTTGCGTGTAGCCTCCTACTGGATTGATACCTTGGTTCTCAAAACTAAGGGAAATACTTACGCTACTTTGCTGCATCACCCTTTCATCTTCAAGGGAAAAACCAAAACAGTGCTCAAGAGGTAGCAAAAACTCACCCAGAAAACATGAAACTTGGCATGGTTTCATGACATGGCACATATATGCCGTGGTAAAAAATCGTCCAGTTTGAGAAGAGGCGCACACATTAGTAGCCAACGAAGTCCTTTTTGAAACAAAAAGCTGACACATTAATATCGCAAACGGTTGTATTATATTAACCGTGTCGAAATTTAACCATACTTGGTGGCGTGTGTGCAACTGTTTGATTAGATGGGACGAGCGCGCGAAGTCCGCCATGTAGGCTCGACGGGACGCGTTCGAGCAGTCCGTCGCGCAGGCTCGACGGGACGCGTGCATCCTGTCCACCTCGCAGGCTCGACAGGACACATGCGAGCAGCAAGGCCGCCCATGCTCACCGAGAAGCGAGCTCTTTGACCTCCACGCACCAGCCGCGGCCCGCCTCGCTCACAACTTCTCCATTAATGGGTTAATTAAAGCACCTGGACGGAGGGTGTTTGCTTGTGATCCCATGGCAGCATTTGCTTTGTTCATGTTTTCAACTCGTATTCCGGCCTAATTTAAATTGCCACATAGGGCAACGGATAATACGACCACAAATAAAATGGCAACGAATAATACGACGACAAATTTACAATGGCGCGGATAATAATTGTCTTACATATTCCGGATAATTTAAAATGCCACATACAGCAAAGCCCGGAAGACATGGGGGCAAGAGAAGAATGAAATCGCAGACAACGATCTGGATCGCTACTGTATTTACTCGTCGATGGATCGCCGGGCAACGACATCGTCCAGCTCCTTCTTCAATTCCTCACGACTTTGCTTGAAAGCAGCCACGGATTCCTCCACCTCCTGCTCGCGCTCGATCCGGAGCTTCCTCAAGTCACCCATCAGTTCCTCCATGACCGTTGTCAGCGTCATCCCCGAGGCACTGCTCTGCTCATGCAGCATCTTCCAGCCGGCGGCCTCCTCCTCCTTCTCGACGAGCGCCTTGAGGAGCTTCGCATTTTCACCCATGAGTTGCTCGACGAGGCAGGTCGCCTTGTCAACCGAGGCATCGCTAATCTCTAGCAACTTCATCAAGCCGTCGGCCACCTCCTGCTGCTTAATGAGGCCAGTGAGAATGTCGTCGTCGCCGGCCAAGGACTTCAGCAATGCCAGCTTGTCGCGATCGCCGACGCGGCGAGTGCGCTTGTGAGAGCCCACGCGTGCCCGTGAGAGATCGTTCGAGGGCTCTGCGGCGCGCCGGGACATCTCTGCTGCGGCTGCGGCTTCGCGGTAGGACCTCTCTAGTGCTTCCGCGGCCTTGGTCTTTGCTGCCTGGTTATATGTCCACCCGAAACTCCTCCTACCGGTCTTGGCGGAACGACTTGACAGGAAAGACCAGTTTTGTGGGTGATGAGGAGAGGAACTGTGAAGTAATTTTTGAGTGGGTAGTTTTTATAGCCCGGTGCTAAGTGTGAACACATATTAGGTGTGAACAGATTTGCAATTGCTTATTGCGTTGTAATCTGCAATGTGACGAGAAACAAGGTCAAAATTTATTGATGGCAGAAGGTTGACCATGTGGTTGCTCGCCGTTGAGGCGGCCGCGGTGCGCTCTGCTCACGTCCGTCCGCGCGTTTTGCTCGCCATTGAGGCGACCGTGGCACGCTCCGCTCTGGCGTTCCTGCGTGTGCTCTGCTCGCCGTTGAGGCAAATTTACAATGGCAATGATTAATAATTCTTAATAATTGTCTTACATATTCAGGATAATTTAAAATGCCACATGTGGCAAGGCCCAGAACACTCATGACGCACATATGCATACAATTATAATAAAATATAAGCTAAAAGGCTGAGTTGGTGGCCTTCCGACGATGGTCTTCTCGGACTCCATGATCAGCATAGCACCCTTGCGGCCGTTCACTCCAAGTGTCCCGACCCGCCTCCGCCTACAGAGCTGCTGGCGCTGGGAGGCTCTTGGGGCTGTTGGGCCTCTTCCAGAAGAGCTTAACAGCGTGCAATCGCTCGCATGACATCTCCGCAAAACCGCTCCATTTCCATGTCTCTGGCTTGGTAGCAAATTCCGTCCATCACCTGCATCCTCAAGATATCACGTTGGTGATGTTCTACTTCGTCGAGGACGTCAACTCCGCCAAGGATGCGCTCGAGCCTGGCTACCACATCATCAGGATCGAGGTTGACACGGCCACCATAGGCAATGATGAAGCCGCAGGCTGCCTTTGTCTTGACTGAATCGCAGAGGTCCTCTGCCCATTCCTTGCGGGGCATCAGGCTCTCGATGAGCACTGGTGACGGCAGCTTTTCGGGTGGGTCATCGATCATGCCGCCGAGCAGCTCTGAATCTTTTGCACGGTGGATGGCAAAATGCTCATCACACCTCCTCTGCTATATGTCGATTGTGCTCCCAAGGACTATCACGCCGATATCGCTGTCGATGGGCCATGGTGCCTGCACCGGCCGATGAAGCTCTTGCTCCCCGACCTGCTCTGGCTCGTTCTCCTCGCCAAAGATGTAACACAGGTAGGCGTCGACGTCGAAGCTTTGGTCGTTGCCTGGCATGCTTGGAATAACTAATGGTAGATGGGTGAGGACTAGATCTGCGTAGAGTTTCGTGATGGTGCGTTGCCGCCTGGGTTATATGCAGCAAGCCATTAGCTGGTGGCGGGAAACCGATGAGGGAAGATGCGTGGATTTTACAATTCACCCATGTGGAGCGCGGGAAGCATTCGCTGGAGCACGGGAAGCATTCGCTGGAGCGCGGGAAGACTAAGTGGAGCACACACACAACCCGAATACTGTATCCGGTGCCACGTGTTATTTATCACACCAGTGTTAACATAAGGAAACGTATGTGTAACTTATTAATCATCGCACACGAGTACTCGCAGACGCATCGTGTGCGATACTCCTAGCCACCGCAAACAACTAGTTTGCATTTTTCAAAGTTTTTTGTACACACAGAATCGCACACGAACTAACTGTATTAACCGTCTGTGTTGTAATTTCTCATTGCAAAAAGTTCATCCGAGTCGGCTTTTTACCATGTATCACATGCATCTTGTTAAGTTGAACCGTTTCTGTTGTGTTCCCTAATCGAAAACAGTTCATCCGAGTGAACCGTATGCCATATATCACACACACCTTGATCTGGCTAACCGCTTCTGTTGCACTCCCTAATAGCAAATAGTTCATCGGAGCAAACTGTATGCCGTATATCGCACACAAATTGATATGGCTGCCCGTTTCTATTGTTCTGCCTCATCGCAAACAGTTCGAACGGATTAACCGTGTGCCCTGCATCGCACACGCAACTAAAATCTGAACCGTGTTTGATGGCTCTGCCATCGCAAATGTTTTGCACCTTTTTTGACGGTTTTCTTACATCCCCGTTTGCGCTTAATGCATCGCACACAGTTTCGTCAAATGGTGTCTGATCGTAGTGTCGCGTTAGCTGTTGGGGAACGTAGTATTTAAAAAATTCCTACGATCACGCAAGATCTATCTAGGAGAAGCATAGCAACGAGCGGGGAGAGTGTGTCCACGTACCCTCGTCGACCGAAAGCAGAAGCGTTATATCAACGCGGTTGATGTAGTCGTACATCTTCATGATCCGACCGATCCTAGCACCGAACGTACGGCACCTCCGTGTTCAGCACACGTTCAGCTCGATGATGTCCCTCGTTCTCTTGATCCAGTTGAGGCCGAGGGATAGTTCCGTCAGCACGACGGCGTGGTGACGGTGATGATGAAGCTACCGGCGCAGGGCCTCACCTAAGCACTACGACGATATGACCAAGGTGTGTAACTGTGGAGGGGGCACCGAACACGGCTAAGAGATTGTATGTTGTGCTTTGGGTTGCCCCCTTGGCCACATATATAAAGGAGGGAGGAGGAGGAGGCCGGCCTAGGAGGGGCGCACCTATAGGGGGAGTCCAACTAGGATTCCCAATCCTAGTTGGAGTCCCCTTCCTTTTCCAAGAGGGGAGAGAGGGAAGGAGTAGGAGACGGAGAAGGAAAGAGAGGGGGGCGCCGCCCCCTCCCTACTCCAATTCGGACTTGCCATGGGGTGTGCGCAGCCACCCCTTGAGGCCCTTCTCTCCTTTCCCGTATGGCCCATTAAGGCCCACTACTTCCCCCGGCGAATTCCCGTAAATCTCCGGTACTCCGAAAAATACCCGAATCACTCGGAACCCTTCCGATGTCCAAATATAGCCTTCCAATATATCGATCTTTACCTCTCGACCATTTTGAGACTCCTTTTCATGTCCGTGATCTCATCCAGGACTCCGAACAAACTTCGGTCATCAAATCACATAACTCATAATACAAATCATCATCGAACGTTAAGCGTGCGGACCCTACGGGTTCGAGAACTATGTAGACATGACCGAGACACATCTCCGGTCAATAACCAATACCGGAACCTGGATGCTCATATTGGCTCCTACATATTCTACGCGATCTTTATCGGTCAAACCGCATAACAACATATGTTGTTCCCTTTGTCATCTGTATGTTACTTGCCCGAGATTCGATCGTGGGTATCATCATACCTAGTTCAATCTCGTTACCGGCAAGTCTCTTTACTCGTTCCGTAAAGCATCATCCCGCAACTAACTCATTAGTCACATTGCTTGCAAGGCTTATAGTGATGATCATTACCGAGAGGGCCCAGAGATACCTCTCTGATACACGGAGTGACAAATCCTATTCTCGATCTATGCCAACTCAACAAACACCATCGGAGACACCTGTAGAGCATCTTTATAATCACCCAGTTACGTTGTGACGTTTGATAGCACACTAAGTGTTCCTCCGGTATTCGGGAGTTGCATAATCTCATAGTCAGAGGAACATGTATAAGTCATGAAGAAAGCAATAGCAATAAAACTTAACGATCATAATGCTAAGCTAACGGATGGGTCTTGTCCATCACATCATTCTCTAATGATGTGATCCCGTTCATCAAATGACAACACATGTCTATGGTTAGGAAACTTAACCATATTTGATTAACGAGATAGTCGAGTAGAGGCATACTAGGCACACTCTGTTTGTCTATGTATTCACACATGTACTAAGTGTCCGGTTAATACAATTCTAGCATGAATAATAATCATTTATCATGATATAAGGAAATATAAATAACAACTTTATTATTGCCTCTAGGGCATATTTCCTTCAGTCTCCCACTTGCACTAGAGTCAATAATCTAGTTCACGCCGCCTTGTGATTTAACACCAATAGTTCACATCGCCATGTGACCACTACCCGAAGGGTTTACTAGAGTCAATAATCTAGTTCACATCACCATGTGATTAACACCCAAAGTGTACTAAGGTGTGATCATGTTTTGCTTGTGAGAGAGGTTTAGTCAATGGGTCTGCCACATTCAGATCCGTATGTATTTTGCAAATTTCTATGTCTACAGTGCTCTGCACGGAGCTACTCTAGCTAAATGCTCCCACTTTCAATATGTATCCACATCGAGACTCGGAGTCATCCATATCGGTGTCAAAGCTTGCATCGACGTAACTCTTAACGATGAACTCTTTATGTAATGACCCGACCCGAAATCGGTCAAGTCTCTGTGTAGCTGTACCATCCCAAGATCATGCTGGCACACACAGTACATTGATGCAAAGATTGAAAGTTCAATCACACCTGAATTTATTACACGATTCTCATATCGAGTCTTTATTACATCATAATAAATTCGGCCGAAGGCCAACTCATGAGAAATAAACTAAATAAAGCTACGGAAGCATAGACGAATAGCGAGTCCATCAAACTCCATAGGGCAATCGCCAAGCGTGGATCGTAGCCTCACTCCTGGTCAGAAAACTCCTCTACAACATAAGATGTTGCAGCCGTGTAGGTCAGCATTTTGAATATGCCGGCAAGTCATGAAGAGAGAACAACAATAAAATTACTAACACTATATGCAATTTGGCTGTGGGGCTCTACGTTTTATGTTTTTGCAAAAAAGCCAATTTTTCCCTATAACAAAAGGACTTGCTTGCAATTACTACAAAATGTTGGTTGTTATTTGAGATGGTTCCGCCAACCAATGTCTCATTCCCAATTATGAAAGAACCCCTCAATTAATTTATTAAGTTCGGTGTTGAGATTTCCGAAATACTCCAATTCCAGAGGCTCAAACGTCCGTAACCGGGGACACGGCTAATCGATTAGGTTTTTACTCTACAAAGTCTTGTGCATTTTACCCGCAAGAATCGTTCCCTCCTTTATGTCTTCACACTGCCTGGTGTTTGAAGACGGGACGAACGAAACAGGGTCTTCCGTAGAGTTTCTCTGGGCACTGCCGGTGCCCATCCATGTCCTACCGTTCTTCTACATCTGCTGGCACCGTCCGTCCAGAGTCACGCCTAAGGTCAACCCAGCCAGAGCCCATAATGGCTTGCGGCTCCACAAGTAAGCTTCCGGTCAAGGTGTATCCATCCGTCTCTTCGTGGCTGGGTGAAGCTTTCCGCAAGATGTCATGGCGCTTCTCCATGCATCCCGGCCATCCGCTGGTTTCTCCAAGGTGCCCGTCAACCGCCCTCCACCCAGTAGTGAATTTGAAGTCCATCTTGAACTTGAAGTCATGGGGTTGTCATCATCTTGACTCTCACATCTCCCTTATGAATCTCTCAACCAACCCCGTCTACGAGCATAGCAAAATAAACTACATCGTCCCGGGCAATGGTAACAAGGGGAATTGGGTTCATCCTACCTCATGATACTACTCAAGAACATAACTAAAAATTCTCCTACTGCATGCATGGTGGGGAGGAATAATTCTAATGCAACAAAATCATAGGTATGGTAAAACATGATCAAATGACTTGCCTGGCTGACGGTCTTCGAAAACGAGCGACTCGTAATAGCAAGCTTCGCACTCCGGAAATTCTATCGAAGCAACCAATAATCATATAAGCATACAAACATGTAATCGCATTAACATAACACCAGGCTAACATAAATCACACAAAAGCAATCAAACCAAAACCAAAGAAAACTCGAAGCACTCCAAGCCAACAACTAGCAAGAAAATAAAATAAACATTTTCTTTTCTGTAATTAAAAGTTCACCCATTGCAACTACAGAAACTAATCTAAAATGAATTATAACAGAGGTAAAATAAAATCTTAAATTAACTAGAACAACAGAAAACAGCAGCAAGCTAAAACAACTAGAAAAGCTTGTTTTCGAGTAAAACTCTTTTTAATAAAGACTAAAAATACCCAAAAATATTCCTACTGCTAGGCAAGGTCAAAACAAAGCAGTGACAAAAAGAAACGCCTAAAAATAGTAATTCTAACTCAATTTATAGCAGAAATACTAATCTGACTAAAACTAATATAAAACTACTTTTATAAACTTAAACATGGCCGAATCTATTTTCTACAGAAACTATAGGAAATTTGTAAACTAACAAAAAAAGAATCAACTAAAAATAATAAATAACCTAAAAGATATAGATTTTTCAAGATTGGAAGTTCCTGTTTTAAAACAGAAACGAAAATAAAACGAAAAATAAAACTAACGCGCTAACGGGCCGAAACAGTGAGCGTTCTAAAACTAAACAGTGCCTAAGCGTTTAATAAACCATTGCGTCCACGGGCTAACAGAAATAAACCAATCGGTCGGTCCAACTAAACCGCAACTTAAAATAAACCGATCTAGACCGAAACTAAAACCGATCTAAACAAATAAACCTAACCCTTCGCTAGTCTAATCTAGGCCTTAGATTAACGATATAACGGTGGAGGGGGCTCAGGCTTACAGCGGACGGCGGCGACGGACGGAGACGATGGCGCCGACTCAGGCGTCCGTGGCGGAGGGGTTCTGGTGGTCCGGGGCGACGGCGGTGACGTCAGGGCGATGCGGTGGAGCGAGGCGGAGACGGTGGTGGAGTCGCTGGAGCTCGGAGGTGACTGAGACGACGAGGGCAACGGCGGCGGCTCCCTGGTGAGCTGCAGCTCCGGCGAGCGGCGGTCAAGCTCGGGGGGCGACGGCTCCGACGGTTACTGGGCAACGAGAGGATGTCAGGGGGGTGCGCGATGAAGTGGCGGCGCGGGTGGTGTAGCATGGATGGGCAGGGGGTGCTCACTGGCGGCGTAAGTGGCGGTGAACCGAGGTGGCGGCGGCGAGATGCGAACGGAGAGGGCGACGGCTCTGGTGGGTTTCGGGCGTAGGGTTTAAGGGGTTCGAGAGAGGAGGGGCTTGGCCTTTTATAGGGCGTAGTCTTGGGCGAGGGGCGACGCGGGATTGCGATCCCGAGAAGATCGCAGTGACAAGCGGCGGCGGTCGCGCTCTAGCGCGGCGAGACGTGGGCGAGGGGAAATGAGAAGGGGTGGGGCCGGCGCGTCAGCGAGAGAGAGAGGGGTGGAGGCGAGCGGGCGACCGAGGGGGAGAGGAATCGGGCACTGGGGGCAGGCCGGCTCGGGCGCTGGTGGGCTGCGCCTGGCCCGCTGGTGTGGGCTGCGCTCGGCGCTGGCTAGGCCGGTTGGCCTGGCTGGCGCGTGAGGCTTTTTTTGGAATTAGAGAGAAGAAAAAAATATAGAAAAAGATATATTATTTTTATATAGGACATATATATATCAAAATTCTCAGGGGAATTAATCCTACAACGTGCACATTTTTCCAGGGGCAAAACTCAAACTAAAAAAACAATTTCTGGAAATCCCAAATAAAATTCAAATTTGAATTCAAACTTTTTGGCAGTACTTTTCTTCTGACATTTTTGGAGTGTCATGTTTACTCCTCTCATACTTTTGCTCAAGTATTTGTCAGTCATTGTTTCGAAATAAATTCAACCGCCAATTTGAATCCAAATTCTAACAAACTCAAAAGCCTCCGAAATAATTCAAATTCACTCAATTCAAACAATATGCATAGATGCTTAGCTATAATTGTAAAGCATTCCAAATTAAAAATTGGGATGTTACAAACCTACCCACCTTAAGATGAATCTCGCCCTCGAGATTCGGGTTGGCTAGCAAATAGGTGCGAGTGGTCATGACGGAGATCTTCTTCTCGCTCCCAGGTGACTTCCTCCTCGGAGTGGTGGCTCCACAGAACCTTGCAGAACTTGATGATCTTGCTGCGGGTAACTCTGTTCGCAGTCTCAAGAATCCTGACGGGTTTCTCCTCATAAGTCAGATCACTGTTAAGTTGTATGGCCTCTAGGGGCACTCTGTCACGCAAAGGAATATCAGCCATCTTAGCATGGCATTTCTTCAGCTGGGAAACATGGAAGACATCGTGAACTCCTGACAATCCTTCTAGCAATTCCAGCTTGTATGAAACTTCTCCTCTGCGTTTGAGGATTATGTAGGGGCCTATAAACCGGGGTGCTAACTTTCCTTTAACACCGAACCTCTTGATTCCTCGAAGTGGGGACACACGGAGATATGCTCGGTCTCCAACTTCATATGTTATCTCCTTGCGTTTACTGTCGGCATAACTCTTCTGTCTCGACTGGGCTATCTTGAGTCTATCTCGAATCACCTTGACCTTCTCTTCGGAGTCTCTGAGAAGATCGGGACCAAAAAGTTTTTGGTCTCCAAAACCATCCCACAGCAATGGTGTTCTACACCTCCTTCCCTATAGAGCTTCGAAAGGGGCCATCTTCAGACTGGTCTGATAGCTGTTGTTGTACGAGAACTCTGCGTATGGCAGATTGTCATCCCAGCTAGATCCATAGTCTAGTGCGCAAGCTCTCAACATGTCCTCCAGAATCTGGTTGACTCTCTCGGTCTGTCCATCTGTCTGCGGATGAAAAGATGTACTGAACTCCAGCCTCGTACCCAAAGTTTCATGCAACTGATTCCAAAACTTTGAGGTAAATTGCGTTCCTCTATCTGACATGATACTCCTCGGAACTCCATGCAGACATACGATCCTGGTCATGTATATCTTGGCTAACTTAGCGCTGGTATACGTGGTCTTCACGGGAATGAAATGAGCTACCTTGGTCAAGCGATCAACCACTACCCAGATAGAATCATAACCTGAACGGGTCCTCGGTAATCCTGTGATAAAATCCCTTCCAAGTTTTTCCCATTTCCACTCGGGTATCAGCAAAGGTCGAAATAACCCTGCCAGCTTCTGATGTTCCGCCTTTACTCGCTGACAAACATCGCATAGTGCTACGTACTCGGCAATATCCTTCTTCATACCTGTCCACCAGAAACTTTCCTTCAAATCCAGATACATCTTGGTGTTGCCTGGGTGAATCGAGTACGGTGAATCATGGGCCTCCTGAAGAATTAACTTCCTGATCTCTGGGTCATTAGGCACATAGATGCGATCCTCAAACCATAATGTTCCGTGCTCATCTTCACGAAAACCTTTAGCCTTTCCGTTACTCATCTTTTCCTTTATCTCTGCAATTTCCTTGTCTGTCTTCTGGGCTTCACGGATTCTTTCGGTCAGAGTGGACTGTATATCCAAGGTGGCGACAAATCCTCTCGGTACTATCTCCAGTCGGAGCTCTCTGAGATCGTCGGCTAATTCCTAAGGTAATCCTCCAGCTATGAGGGTGTTCACATAACTTTTACGGCTCAAGGCATCTGCTACAACATTTGCCTTCCCTAGGTGATAATGCAATCTCATGTCATAGTCCTTGATCAATTCAAGCCATCTCCTCTGCCTGAGGTTCAATTCCTTCTGCATGAAAATATACTTCAGGCTCTTATGATCGGTGTAAACATCACAACTGTTTCCGACAAGGAAATGTCCCCAGGTCTTGAGTGTGTGCACTACGGCTGCTAACTCCAAATCGTGTGTGGCATAATTCATCTCGTGAGGTCGTAGCTGTCTGGAGGTATAAGCTAAAAGTTTTCTTCGTGCATGAGCACTCCTCCGAGTCCTTGACGAGAAGCATCACAATATACCTGGTAATCATTGTGTATGTCCGGCAAAATGAGCATTGCGGCTGTAACCAGACGTTTCTTCAGCTCATGAAAACTGGCTTCACAATCCTCGGTCCAAATGTACTTGGCTTCCTTCTTCAACAGCTCAGTCATGGGCTTGGCAATCTTGGAGAAATTCTCAATAAACCTCCGATAATATCCTGCGAGTCCGAGAAAACTGCGGATCTCCTTCACTGAGGTGGGGGACTGCCAGTTGGTGACCGATTCGACCTTGGTGGGGTCGACTGCTATTCCTTCTCCTGAAATAACATGTCCGAGGAATCCGACTTCCTTCAGCCAAAATTCACATTTGCTGAACTTGGCATATAACTGATGTTCTCAGAGTTTCTCCAGAACTAGACGCAGATGTTCCTTATGCTCTTCCTCGCTCTTGGAGAAAACCAATATGTCATCGATGAACACCACGACAAACTTGTCCAGATATTCCATAAATACCTTGTTCATCATGCTCATGAAATACGCAGGGGCATTAGTCAATCCGAATGACATGACGGTATACTCATATAAACCATACCTGGTGGTGAAAGCTGTTTTGGGTATATCCTATTCACGAATCTTCAACTGATGATACCCTGATCGAAGATCGATCTTGGAGAATACCTTGGCTCCAACTAGCTGATCAAATAAATCATTAATCATCGGCAAAGGGTACTTGTTCTTGATGGTCACGTCGTTCCATGAACGATAATCCACAACCATTCTCAGGGTTCCATCCTTCTTCTCTACCAAAAGAACTGGGGCTCCCCAAGGTGACAAGCTTGGCCGAATATATCCCTTCTCCAATAGCTCCTTAATTTGCTTCTTGATCTCTTCCAAATCATTCGGGGGCATCTGATAGGGTCTCTTGGATATTGGGGCTGTGCCGGGCAATAACTCAATCAAAAACTCAATGTCTCTATCCGGTGGCATTCCTGGTAATTCCTCTGGAAACACATCAGGAAAATCTTGCACTATGGGCACTTCCTCCTGAACAACACCCGTGAGGGAATTCACCCGATTCTTCATCGGTGTGCGTCTGGATACATACTTGATCCTCTTCTGCTCTGGGGTGGTGAGCAAAATTGTCTTGCAGACACAGTCAATGTTTCCTTCAAACTTGGTCAACCAATCCATGCCTAGGATTACGTCCAATCCCTGGGATTCCAATACTATGAGGTCTGCGGGAAAATCATGATTTCCAATGTTGAGGGTCGAATGACAGCCTAAGCCTACCGTCATCTCTCCTCCTGGGGAAGTGACCTGAAGCGGGGTTCTAAGGGTTCTAGTGGGCAACCCATACTTTTCCACAACTACCCTTGATATGAATGAATGCGTTGCACCGGAATCAAAGAGTACCAATACTGGATGTGAATTTAATAAAAACTTACCAACCACAGTGTCTGGCTAATCACAGAAATCCTCCACGTCAAGGTGATTCACCTGAGCACGAGGAAAAGGGTTGGGCTTCTTTGCTGAGCTTCCATTGCCGTTGTCGTTTCCATTCCTCTGCTTGGCCTCCGGACAATCGGTGGCATAGTGTCCTGTCTTCTGGCACTTGAAACAGGTGATATGACTCACATCCTTCTGAGCCGGAGCAGGACGGTGCTGGTTGCCATTGCCTCCATTGCCTGACTTGGAGTTGTTGTCGTGGTTGCGATTGTTCCCATTCCCTCCATGGTTATGCCCTCCATGATTATGTCCTCCATGGGTGTAATGGGTATGTCCTCCCGAGTATGGGGCATAGCGGGGCTTCTGCTGAGCTCCGGAGTTGTACTTTCCCTGGCCATATTTCCGCTTGCGGCTATCAATCTGCTGCTGCTTGCCTTCAAGTATGGTGGCCTTGTCTACCAGCTCCTGGTAGTTGTTGAAGGTGGCCACCATTAGCTGCATTCCTAGCTCATCATTGAGTCCCTCGAGAAACTTCTCTGCTTTGCGGCATCTGTGGCCACATCATCTGGGGCATAGCGAGATAATTTGCTGAACTCATCCACGTACTGCCCCACAGTACGGTTCCCCTGGCGTAAGTTGCGGAACTCACGCTTCTTCAGACTCATGGCTCCAGCTGAGACATGAGCGGTGCGGAAAGCCTGCTGGAACTGATCCCATGTCATGGTGGCGACCGGATAAGGGGCGGTGTAGTTCTCCCACCAAGAGGCTGCAGGTCCATCAAGCTGATGTGCGGCAAAGCGCACCTTCTCTGCATCTGTGCACCCAACAGTGGCTAACTCCCTTCCGACCTTGCGGAGCCAATCATCGGCCACAATCGGCTCAGTGCTGCTAGAGAACACTGGCGGATTCAGCCTTAGGAAGCGGGTCAAGTTGTCAACAGAGGGTGGTGGCGGTGGATTGTTGTTGCTTTTGTTGTTGTTGTTGTTCTGGTTCTGGATGAGCATCTGCATCAGGGCATTCTGCTGCTGGATCAGCTGGGTGAGCTCTGGCGGAAAGTTGAAACCGGGGTCACGTCTCGGAGGCATCTGGTGTTTTGGAGTGGATGAGAAATTAGAATAGAACAAGGGTCCAATGAGAAAATAGCACTACCCATATGAATGCACAATCATAATCACACCAATCATTTATTCATTCATCTCAAACAAGGTTCCATCTCGGATTACAAAATCTCGCGACTAATCGAAAATAACGGCCTAACTGATCGACGAAAAAAATATAACATGGCCGTCGACTAAATGTCTTCATCAATTATCCTTGCGTCCTCCGGTGCGTTGTCCTCTGGTGCGGCGTCTCCTCTTGCGGCTTCCTACGGTGGAGCTCTCTTCATAATCCCGGTCATTGCTCACGAGGGGTCCATCATCTCCACTCGGAAAAAGGTCTTCTCCCAGGTCCATCTTCTCCTCCAGTGTGGCAATATATTTATCCCGGTCCTCGATTCTATCCATAAAATCCTTGACTTCTTCTTCATGTTCAAGGAAGTCCGCGCGTGCTTTCTCCTCCAGTTCCAGTTCACGGAACAACAGCCTCCTGTGTACCTTCGAGTTTCGGCACGTATGGATTTCCCGGTTCCTGATGAGACTCCCCAAGTCTTGGACATATGAAAGAATGGAGTCGTCCTCTACGGTACGGATGATATCTCCATTCCTAGCCCTGCGAGAAATCATGGCGAGGTCTGATGGGTCGAGCTCGGCCCTGTACTCTTCTCGGAGATGTCCAAGTGCACGATAAATCGCCATGTCTCTTCCGAGGATCCAAATGAAATCGGTAAACTCAAAGTCAATGGGCTCTGAATGTCCTTCGAAGGTCCTCCCTGGAATGTGCACCTTAATCCTGTAGCGGGTATCCGTCGGAAGTGCATTGGTAGGCTTCCCGGTGAATGAGGGCCGAGCAATCTTCAGCTTCTTCACGATCTGAACCAGCTTCTTGCCGAGAAGCATCGTCTCATCTGGCTGGCAAAACTCCGGTAGCAGAACTGGGGTGAACTCGGCGGCCATCTAGAATGTTGAAAATCGGATGAGAAGTCAGAAATGAACAGGGGAGAATTACGGAATGATAAGGACATAAAATAAAATAGTCTCTTCCTATGGCTTTCCGATCCTAGGGGTTACGTCCTACGGTCAGCGTGTGCTCTGAATACCATCTCTGTAACGACCCAACCTGAAATCGGTCAAGTCTCTGTGTAGCTGTAACATCCCAAGATCATGCTGGCACACACAGTACATTGATGCAAAGATTGAAAGTTCAATCACACCTGAATTTATTACATGATTCTCATATCGAGTCTTTATTACATCATAATAAATTAGGCCGAAGGCCAACTCATGAGAAATAAACTAAATAAAGCTACGGAAGCGTAGACGAATAGCGAGTCCATCCGACTCCATAGGGCAATCGCCAAGCGTGGATCGTAGCCTCACTCCTGGTCGGAAAACTCCTCTACAACATAAGATGTTGCAGCCGTGTAGGTCAGCATTTTGAATATGCCGGCAAGTCATGAAGAGAGAACAACAATAAAATTACTAACACTATATGCAATTTGGCTGTGGGGCTCTACGTTTTATGTTTTTGCAAAAAAGCCAATTTTCCCTATAACAAAAGGACTTGCTTGCAATTACTACAAAATGTTGGTTGTTATTTGAGATGGTTCCGCCAACAAATGTCTCATTCCCAATTATGAAAGAACCCCTCAATTAATTTATTAAGTTCGGTGTTGAGATTTCCGAAATACTCCAATTCCAGAGGCTCAAACGTCCGTAACCGGGGACACGGCTAATCGATTAGGTTTTTACTCTGCAGAGTCTTGTGCATTTTACCCGCAAGAATCGTTCCCTCCTTTATGTCTTCGCACTGCCTGGTGTTTGAAGACGGGACAAACGAAACAGGGTCTTCCGTAGAGTTTCTCTAGGCACTGCCGGTGCCCATCCATGTCCTACCGTTCTTCTACATCTGCTGGCACCGTCCGTCCAGAGTCACGCCTAAGGTCAACCCAGCCAGAGCCCATAGTGGCTTGCGGCTGCACTGGTAAGCTTCCGGTCAAGGTGTATCCATCCGTCTCTTCGTGGCTGGGTGAAGCTTTCCGCAAGATGTCATGGCACTTCTCCATGCATCCCGGCCATCCGCTGGTTTCTCCAGGGTGCCCGTCAACCGTTCTCCACCCAGTAGTGAATTTTAAGTCCATCTTGAACTTGAAGTCATGGGGCTGTCATCATCTTGACTCTCACATCTCCCTTATGAATCTCTCAACGAACCCCGTCTACGAGCATAGCAAAATAAACTACATCGTCCCGGGCAATGGTAACAAGGGGAATTGGGTTCATCCTACCTCATGATACTACTCAAGAACATAACTAAAAATTCTCCTACTGCATGCATGGTGGGGAGGAATAATTCTAATGCAACAAAATCATAGGTATGGTAAAACATGATCAAATTACTTGCCTGGCTGATGGTCTTCGAAACCTAGCGACTCGTAATAGCAGGCTTTGCACTCCGGAAATTCTATCGAAGCAACCAATAATCATATAAGCATACAAACATGTAATCTCATTAACATAACAGCAAGCTAACATAAATCACACAAAAGCAATCAAACCAAAACCAAAGAAAACTCGAAGAACTCCAAGCCAACAACTAGCAAGAAAATAAAATAAACATTTTCTTTTCTGTAAATAAAAGTTCACCCATTGTAACTACACAAACTAATCTAAAATAAATTATAACAGAGGTAAAATAAAATCTTAAATTAACTAGAACAACAGAAAACAGCAGCAAGCTAAAAAAATAGAAAAGCTTGTTTTTGAGTAAAACTATTTTTAATAAAGACTAAAAATACCCCAATAAATTCCTACTGCTAGGCAAGGTCGAAACAAAGCAGTGACAAAAAAAAACGCCTAAAAATAATAATTCTAACTCAATTTATAGCAGAAATACTAATCTGACTAAAACTAATATGAAACTACTTTTATAAACTTAAACATGGCCGAATCTATTTTCTACAGAAACTATAGGAAATTTGTAAACTAACAAAAAAAGAATCAACTAAAAATAATAAATAACCTAAAAGATATAGATTTTTCAAGATTGGAAATATTCTGTTTTAAAACAGAAACGAAAAATAAAACTAACGCGCTAACGGGCCAAAACAGTGAGCGTTCTAAAACTAAACAGCGCCTAAGCGTTTAATAAACCATTGCGTCCACGGGCTAACAGAAATAAACCAATCGGCCGGTCCAACTAAACCGCAACTTAAAATAAACCGATCTAAACCGAAACTAAAACCGATCTAAACAAATAAACCTAACCCTTCGCTAGTCTAATCTAGGCCCTAGATTAACGATCTAACGGTGGAGGGGGCTCAGGCTTACAGCGGACAGCGGCGACGGACGGAGACGACGGCGGCGACTCGGACATCGGTGGCGGAGGGGTTCCGGTGGTCCGGGGCGACGGCGGTGACGTCAGGGCGATGCGGCGGAGCGAGGCGGACACGGTGGTGGAGTCGCTGGAGCTCGGAGGTGACTGAGACGACGAGGGCAACGGCGGCGGCTCCCTGGTGAGCTGCAGCTCCGGCGAGCGGCGGTCAAGCTCGGGGGCGACGGCTCCGGCGGTTCCTAGGCAACGAGAGGATGTCAGGGGGGTGCGCGATGAAGTGGCGGCGCGGGTGGTGTAGCATGGATGGGCAGGGGGTGCTCACCGGCGGCGTAAGTGGCGGCGAACCGAGGTGGCGGCGGCGAGATGCGAACGGAGAGGGCGACAGCTCTGGTGGATTTCAGACGTAGGGTTTAAGGGGTTCGAGAGAGGAGGGGCTTGGCCTTTTATAGGGCGTAGTCTTGGGCAAGGGGCGACGCGGGATTGCGATCCCGAGAAGATCGCAGTGACGGGCGGCGGCGGTCGCGCTCTAGCGCGGCGAGACGTGGGCGAGGGGAAACGAGAAGGGGTGGGGCCGACGCGTCAGCGAGAGAGATGGGTGGAGGCGAGCGGGCGACCAAGGGGGAGAGGAATCGGGCGCGGGGCGCTGGGGGCTGGCTGGCTCGGGCGCTGGTGGGCTGCGCCTGGCCCGCTGGTGTGGGCTGCGCTCGGCGCTGGCTAGGCCGGTTGGCCTGGCGAGCGCCTGAGGCTTTTTTTTGGAATTAGAGAGAAGAAAAAAATATAGAAAAATATATATTATTTTTATATAGGACATATATATATATATCAAAATTCTCAGGGGAATTAATCCTACAACGTGCACATTTTTCTAGGGGCAAAACTCAAACTAAAAAAACAATTTCTGGAAATCCCAAATAAAATTCAAATTTGAATTCAAACTTTTTGGCAGTACTTTTCTTCTGACATTTTTTGTGTCATGTTTACTCCACTCATACTTTTGCTCAAGTATTTGCTAGTCATTGTTTTGAAATAAATTCAACTGCCAATTTGAATCCAAATTCTAACAAACTCAAAAGCCTCTGAAATAATTCAGATGTCACTCGATTCAAACAATATGCATAGATGCTTAGCTATAATTGTAAAACATTCCAAATTAAAAATTTGGGATGTTACACTTTATCACCTCCATAACCGAGAAATATTTCCTTAGTCCTCTAAGGATAATTTTGACCAATGTCCAGTGATCTACTCCTAGATCACTATTGTACTCCCTTGCCAAACTCAGGGCAGGGTATACAATAGGCCTGGTACACAGCATGGCATACTGTATTGAACCTATGGCTGAGGCATAGGGAATGACTTTCATTCTCTCTCTATCTTCTGCTGTGGTCGGGCTTTGAGTCTTACTCGACTTCACACCTTGCAACACAGGCAAGAACTCCTTCTTTGACTGTTCCATTTTGAACTACTTCAAAAACTTGTCAAGGTATGCACTCATTGAAAAAACTTATCAAGCGTCTTGATCTATCTCTATAGATCTTGATGCTCAATATGTAAGCAGCTTCACCGAGGTCTTTCTTTGAAAAACTCCTTTCAAACACTCCTTTATGCTTTCAAAATTCTACATCATTTCCGATCAACAATATGTCTTTCACATATACTTATCAGAAAGGCTGTAGTGCTCCCACTCACTTTCTTGTAAACACAGGCTTCACCGCAAGTCCGTATAAAACTATATGCTTTGATCACACTATCAAAGTGTATATTCCAACTCCGAGAGGCTTGCACCAGTCCATAGATGGATCGCTGGAGCTTGCACGTTTCGTTAGCACCTTTAGGATTGACAAAACCTTCTGGTTGCATCATATACAACTCTTCTTTAATTAATCCATTAAGGAATGTAGTTTTGATATCCATTTGTCATATTTCATAAAATGCGGCAATTGCTAACATGATTCGGACAGACTTAAGCATCGATACGAGTGAGAAAATCTCATCATAGTCAACACCTTGAACTTGTCGAAAACCTTTCGCGACAAGTCGAGCTTTGTAGATAGTAACACTACCATTAGCGTATGTCTTCCTCTTGAAGCTCCATTTATTCTCAATGGCTCACCGATCATCGGGCAAGTCAATCAAAGTCCACACTTTGTTATCATACATGGATCCCATCTCAGATTTCATGGCCTCAAGCCATTTCGTGGAATCTGGGCTCATCATCGCTTCCTCATAGTTCGTAGGTTCGTCATGGTCAAGTAACATGACCTCCAGAACAGGATTACCGTACCACTCTGCTGTGAACCTTACTTAGTAACTTGATCTGAAGTTTCATGATCATCATCATTAACATCCTCACTAATTGGTGTAGGCATCACTAGAACTGATTTCTGTGATGAACTTCTTTCCAATTCGGGAGCGGGTACAATTACCTCATCAAGTTATACTTTCCTCTCACTCACTTCTTTCGAGAGAAACTCCTTCTCTAGAAAGGATCCATTCTTAGCAACGAATGTCTTACCTTCGGATCTATGATAGAAGGTGTACCCAACATTTTATTTTGGGTATCCTATGAAGACGCACTTCTCCGATTTGGGTTCGAGCTTATCAGGTTGAAACTTTTTCACATAAGCATCGCAACCCCAAACTTCAAGAAACGACAACTTAGGTTTCTTGCCAAACCATAGTTCATACAGTGTCGTCTCAACGGATTTAGATGGTGCCCTATTTACCGTGAATGCAGCTGTCTCCAATGCATAACCCCAAAAAGATAGTGGTTAATCGGTAAGAGACATCATAGAACGCACCATATCTAATAAATACGGTTATGACATTCGGACACACCATTACGCTGTGGTTTTTCTAGGTGGCGTGAGTTGCGAAACTATTCCACATTGTTTCAAATGAAGACCAAACTCGTAACTCAAATATTCGTCTCTGTGATCAGATCAAGAAACTTTATTTTCTTGTTACGATGATTTTCCACTTCACTCTGAAATTCTTTGAACTTTTCAAATGTTTCAGACTTATGTTTCATCAAGTAGATATACCCATATCTGCTCAAATCATCTGTGAAGGTCAGAAAATAACGATACCCGCCGCGAGCCTCAACACTCATTGGACCATATACATCAGTATGTATTATTTCCAACAAGTCAGTTGCTCACTCCATTGTTCCAGAGAATGGAGTCTTAGTCATCTTGCCCATGAGGCATGGTTCGCAAGCATCAAGTGATTCATAATCAAGTGATTCCGAAAGCCCATCAGCATGGAGTTTCTTCATGCACTTTACACCAATATGACCTAAACGGCAGTGCCACAAATAAGTTGCACTATCATTATTAACTTTGCATCTTTTGGCTTCAATATTATGAATATGTGTATCACTACGATCGAGATTCAATAAACCATTTATATTGAGTGTATGACCATAGAAGGTTTTATTCATGTAAATAGAACAACAATTATTCTTTCACTTAAATGAATAACCGTATTGCAATAAACATGATCCAATCATATTCATGCTCAACGCAAACACCAAATAACATTTATTTTAGCTTCAACACTAATCCCGAAGGTAATTAAAGGGAGTGTGTGATGGTGATCTTATCAACCTTGGAATCACTTCCAACACACATCATCACCTCGCCCTTAACTAGTCTCTGTTTATTTTGCAACTCCCGTTTCGAGTTACTACTCTTAGCAACTGAACCAGTATCAAATACCGAGGTATTGCTATAAACACTAGTAAAGTACACATCAATAACATGTATATCCAATATACCTTTGTTCACTTTGCCATCCTTCTTATCCGCCAAGTATCTAGGGCAATTCCACTTCCAGTGACCATTTCCTTTGCAGTAGAAGCACTCAGTTTCAGGCTTTGGTCTAGCTTTGGGCTTCTTCATGGGAGTGACAACTTGCTTGTCATTCTTATTGAAGTTCCCTTTCTATCCCTTTGCCCTTTTCTTGAAACTAGTGGTCTTGTTAACCATCAACACTTGATGCTCTTTCTTCATTTCTACCTTCGCCGATTTCAGCATCGCGAAGAGCTCGGGATTTACTTTCGTCACCCCTTGCATATTATAGTTCATCATGAAGTTCTAGTAACTTGGTGATACTGGCTAGAGAACTTTGTCAATTACTATCTTATCTGGAAGATTAACTCCCACTTGATTCAAGCAATTGTAGTACCCAGACAATCTGAGCACATGCTCACTGGTTGAGCTAGTCTCCTCCATCTTGTAGGCAAAGTACTTGTCAGAGGTCTCATACCTCTCGTCTCAGGCATGAGTCTAAAATACCAATTTCAGCTCTTGGAGCATCTTATATGCTCTGTGGCGTTCAAAACGTTTTTGAACTCCCGGTTCTAAGCCGTAAAGCATGGTGCACTAAACTATCAAGTAGTCATCATAATGAGCTTGTCAAACGTTCATAACGTCTGCATCTGCTCCTGCAATAGTTCTGTCACCTAGCGGTGCATTAAGGACATAATTCTACTGTGCAGCAATGAGGAAAATCCTTAGATCACGGACCCAGTCCGCATCATTGCTACTATCATCTTTCAACTTATTTTTCTCTAGGAACATATAAAAATAAATGGGGAGCTAATCGCGAGCTATTGATCTACAACATAGATATGCAAAACTATCAAGACCAATTTCATGATAAATTAGAGTTCAATTAATCATATTACTTAAGAACTCCCACTTAGATAGACATCCCTCTAGTCATCTAAATGATCATGTGATTCAAATCAACTAAACCATGTCCGATCATCACGTGAGATGGAGTAGTTTTCAATGGTGAACATCACTATGTTGATCATATCTACTATATGATCCACGTTCGACCTTTCGGTCTCAGTGTTCCGAGGCCATATCTGTATATGCTAGGCTCGTCAAGTTTAACCCGAGTATTCTGCGTGTGCAAAAACTGGCTTGCACCCGTTGTATGTGAACGTGGAGCTTATCACACCCGATCATCACGTGGTGTCTCGGCATGACGAACTGTCGCAACGGTGCATACTCAGGGAGAACACTTGTACCTTGAAATTTAGTGAGAGATCATCTTATAATGCTACCGCCGTACTAAGCAAAATAAGATAAACATCATATGCAATCAAATAAGTGATATGATATGGCCATCATCATCTTGTGCCTTTGATGTCCATCTCCAAAGCACCGTCATGATCACCATCGTCACTGGCTTGACACCTTGATCTCCATCGAAGCATCGTTGTCGTCTCGCCAACTATTGCTTCTATGACCATCGCTACCGCTTAGTGATAAAGTAAAGCAATTACATGGTGATTGCATTTCATACAATAAAGCGACAACCATAAGGCTCCTGCCAGTTGCCGATAACTTTTTACAAAACATGATCATCTCATACAACAATTTATATATCATCACGTCTTGACCATATCACATCACAACAAGCCCTGCAAAAACAAGTTAGACGTCCTCTACTTTGTTGTTGCAAGTTTTACGTGGCTGTTATGGGCTTAGCAAGAACCGTTCTTACCTACGCATCAAAACCACAACGATTTTTCGTCAAGTGTGATATTTTAACCTTCAACAAAGACCGGGCGTAGTCACACTCGATTCAACTAAAGTTGGAGAAACAGACACCCACTAGCCACCTGTGTGCGAACCACGGCGGTAGAACCAGTCTCATGAATGCGGTCATGTAATGTCGGTCTGTGCCGCTTCATCCAACAATACCGCCGAATCAAATTATGACATGCTGGTAAGCAGTATGACTATTATCGCCCACAACTCTTTGTGTTCTACTCATGCATATAACATCTACGCATAGACCTGGCTCGGATGCCACTGTTGGGGAACGTAGTATTTCAAAAATTTCCTACAATCATGCAAGATCTATCTAGGAGAAGCACAACAACGAGCGGCGAGAGTGTGTCCACGTACCCTCGTAGACCGAAAGCGGAAGCATTATATCAACGCGGTTGATGTAGTCATACATCTTCACGATCCGACCGATCCTAGCACCGAACGTACGGCACCTCCGTGTTCAACACACGTTCAGCTCGATGACGTCCCTCGTACTCTTGATCCAGTTGAGGCCGAGGGAGAGTTCCGTCAGCACGACGGCGTGGTGACGGTGATGATGAAGCTACCGGCGCAGGGCTTCACCTAAGCACTACGACGATATGACTGAGGTGTGTAACTGTGGAGGGGGGCACCGCACACGGCTAAGAGATTGTCTATTGTGCTTTGGGGTGCCCCTTGGCCACGTATATAAAGGAGGGAGGAGGAGGAGGCCGGCCTAGGAGGGGCGCGCCTATAGGGGGAGTCCAACTAGGATTCCCAATCCTAGTTGGAGTCCCCTTCCTTTTCCAAGCGGGGAGAGAGGGAAGGAGTAGGAGAGGGAGAAGGAAAGAGAGGGGGCGCCGCCCCCTCCCTAGTCCAATTCGGACTTTCCATGGGGGCGCGCAGCCACCCCTTGAGGCCCTTCTCTCCTTTCCCGTATGGCCCATTAAGGCCCACTACTTCCCCCGGCGAATTCCCCTAACTCTCCGGTACTCCGAAAAATACCCGAATCACTCGGAACCTTGCCGATGTCCAAATATAGCCTTCCAATATAGCGATCTTTACCTCTCGACCATTTCGAGACTCCTTGTCATGTTCGTGATCTCATCCGGGACTCCGAACAAACTTCGGTCATCAAATCACATAACTCATAATACAAATCGTCATCGAACGTTAAGCGTGCAGACCCTACTGGTTCGAGAACTATGTAGACATGACCAAGACACATCTCCGGTCAATAACCAATAGCGGAACCTGGATGCTCATATTGGCTCCTACATATTCTACGAAGATCTTTATCGGTCAAACCGCATAATAACATACGTTGTTCCCTTTGTCATCGGTATGTTACTTGCCCGAGATTCGATCGTCGGTATCATCATACCTAGTTTAATCTCGTTACCGTCAAGTCTCTTTACTCATTTCGTAATGCATCATCCCGCAACTAACTCATTAGTCACATTGCTTGCAAGGCTTATAGTGATGATCATTACCGAGAGGGCCCAGAGATACCTCTCCGATACACGGAGTGACAAATCCTAATCTCGATCTATGCCAACTCAACAAACACCATCGGAGACACCTGTAGAGAATCTTTATAATCACCCAGTTATGTTGTGACGTTTGATAGCACACTAAGTGTTTCTCCGGTATTCGGGAGTTGCATAATCTCATAGTCAGAGGAACATAAGTCATGAAGAAAGCAATAGCAATAAAACTTAACGATCATAATGCTAAGCTAACGGATGGGTCTTGTCCATCACATCATTCTCTAATGATGTGATCTCGTTCATCAAATGACAACACATGTCTATGGTTAGGAAACTTAACCATCTTTGATTAACGAGCTAGTCAAGTAGAGGCATACTAGGGACACTCTGTTTGTCTATGTATTCACACATGTACTAAGTTTCCGGTTAATACAATTCTAGCATGAATAATAAACATTTATCATGATATAAGGAAATATAAATAACAACTTTATTATTGCTTCTAGGGCATATTTCCTTCATTAGCAGCATCCAGCAGTAGTGTACAAGCGATATGACCGCCACCACTGTACAACAATCCCTCGACATCAAGACATTGTCCGTATTTTGCATCTCGCCGCCCAAGTGAACCACCATATCTGCAGAGATGGAACTCTCGGAAAATCTTTTGATGGTGACCACAATCCGCGGCGAGGCCACCGCCGTCCCGGATTCAATCCCCCATGACGTAGTCAAAAGCCAGAAAGCAGATCCACCACACTTGGACCGTTAGCCGCCAACCCCAGGCGCACTCCGCCAGGAACACTGTCTAGCCGTGCCACTCGGCCATGCAGCTAGCCACCAAAACCTAGGTGGACGCCAACAGCCAGTACCATGGGTTGCAGCTAGCCGGCAGTCTGGGCGGCCGCCGATCATCTTCATACATGTCCACGCATGTGTATTTGTGTATATCCATTCATGCACCAGACCCACGTGCTTCCCCTGATCAAACTCCCAACCATGGACATCATCCAGATCGGAGCCGGAAAGGTAGCTGCGAGATCGGGAGGCACCATGCTATGGATAGATCGGGAAGCCCGCGACATGGGACGACAGCGGCCAGAACAAATCGGGAAGCCAGCGACGATGGCGGCGGCCAGATCGGAAGGCGACCACCAGGGGGAAGATCTAGTTGTCTGTATGTACTCATAATTGGTTGTAAGTGTGAACTCTATGGATTGATACCTTAGTTCTCAACTCAGAGAAATTTGCTTTGTGCCACACACACCCTTTTATTTGAGAGCCCAACATATATTCATCTAGCAGGCACCATGCTAGTCAGAGGTTTTGAATCGATCAAATTCCGCATCTTGCTCTTTCGCATCCAATTGATCAAAAAGCGACAATGATGCACCCTCAGGACCAAAATAATTGTCCCACCAGAATCACCCATCATACTCTTGAGTGACTGTCAAACCCCCCACCCCACCCCCTCCACACACAAAAAAATCATCGCTAAATCACAAAATTTTCACATTTGCCAACATATGTTTGTGGTCACCTCACATTCAATTGAACAAAACCCGGTATAAGGCAAAGGATGAATTTTTTACCTCGGCGGCCGTTCTGATATGGCGTAGCACTGGGAATGCACCCTAGTGTTGCCTGCCGCCGGGGCGAATGAAGGAGGGACAACAGCGTGACACGTCGTCGCCTTCTTCGGCCTCTTAGTTGAGGATTGTTGCGGCACCGGCGGGGGGAGGCCAATACCTGCACATGCGGCATACGGCTTCGCACCTTTGTGCCAAACTTGTCACTGGCAAGGTGGATGAGGTGATGGCCTAGCCGGTGGCAAGTGGCCATCGGAAGCACATGAGGTGGAATAAATGCTAAGTTTGAGGATCAGACTCCAAATCGACAGAGTGGGGCAGGGGGTCGAGGCGGTGTCCATGGCATCGCCGGCGAGGACTGCGGACGGTCAGAAGTGATCAAAGGCGGTGCTATGATAAGGGAAGGGAGGCGGCGGCGCAGGCATGCGGAAAGAGCAGTGGGAGGGAAAAATATCGCTCGCGCCGAACCGTTTTCAAGATGGAGTGTGCTCCAAATACCCCGCAGCCGCCAAATATGAAGGTTCGAGACTTGATTCTTATGCCAGCTACAAGTCAAATGGCAGGATTTGGTTCTGTGTGACAATGTTTTGTTTGATCTGTTTCCTAAACTGCATTTCTTTTTGTTCTTTTATCAAAAAGAATTCTGAAGAAACAGTGGTGTGCGCTTTGTTTTACAGGAAGAATAAACCATCATTATCGATCTAGTTAGTGGCCTAGCCTTAGGATTTGACATGCTTTCTAGGCCTAACGATAGGCAGAATCAGCTCATGCTAGCTTGGAAGGTAGACTTTACTAAAGTGAAGTTAAAACCTCGGACAAGTTGTTCCCGTTCTACGCTTACGTCGAATTGACTAGTCTTGCTTTACCTCCTCCACTAAATAAGGGGTGAAATCTGGAAAATTGTCATAATAAAGCCCAAAAAATTCGTACGGGGTACTACAGAAGATTTACGGTCTGTTGTTTTCGATCACGGCCACGGACTATGCGTGTATGCCTGCCTCGTTGTATATGTGACAAAAAAAAGGGACTAGGCGGCGGCAAAACCCTGGATGACGTCATAATCAGCCGACTAATTATGTTCGTAATAAAATTATTAAGGTAACATGTGAAATACAACAGGTGTCGTGGTGTAGTTGGTTAGCACATCAGTTTAACACGCTGAGGATCCCCGGTTCAAATCCGGGCGACACCAATTTATTTTTCTGGTATTTTTGGCTTTTGAAACATTTCCTTGTTTTGTTTACAGCTTTTTTCTCTTTATTACTGAAGTTGTTAATGATGTTGTTTTCCGTTCCTGAAAAAAGACCATATCTATCTATATATCATAAAGGTTCCTAGGAAGTGCAAAGCATCCCAAATATTTAAAAGTTGTATTGAAAACCCTGCACCACCCTACGAGAGGTGGTTTGACCTTGTCGATGACAACCGGAGAGTCTTTGTTGATATGCCCCTAAGGACCAGCGCCCAAGAGTCGCAGTCGTCGCCATTAGAGCATCTACAAGCCGACGCCTCAAACTCGCCTCATACGCCCGGGTGGGCCGCCCGGTCACTGTCCGGTCGCAAAATTTTAACCCACACGGATGCCTCAAACGCCTAGGCTGACCGACACCCCTCATATCCAGCCCAAATATGGGGCGAATATGGGGGCGGGCGGGCACGCCCGCCACGTCGAACCCGGCCCACGCTGGCCCACCCGACCCCACATATATTCCTACCCATCCGCTCGCCGGACCAAACCCTAGCCACTTCACTCCACTCCTCTCCGCCACCCAAGCTCGTCCCCGGCGCCGTCCGACAATCTCCGGCATGGCGGGCAGTGGATCCGAGTCTTTCACCTCCAGATCCGTCGACCGCGAGCTCATCCCACGCGGCCCTGAAGAGGAGATGTCCGTCCAGCTTGCGCTCCGCCGCGGCCTGGAGGAGGCCCGTGCACGGCAGCACTCGAACTCCTTCCATCGGGAATCCATTGCGTCCGCCCAAATGGCACATGGATCCGGTGCTAGGGAAGCCGTCGCTGCCTCACTGGAGGCGGTGCGGTCCGTCTTGCATCCGAACACGGTGGCGGACGCGCAACCCCTCTGTTGGCGCGCCGAGGCCATGGACGCACCGTGGGCGTCCTCCAACGCAAACATGGGATAGCGTGCCTGTTGTGCGCGACAGTGGGCGCGGGACTCGGCGGTAGCGCTTGCTACGGTGGATGTCGACGAGGTGGAGTCGCATTTTTCGGCACCCCGTACGGTGCACCAGTCCGGGCACCGCCACCGCCTTGTGGTGGATGTCGCCGGCTCGTCCCAGGATGGATCCATCATCGATCTGACGTCCATCGTCACCCAACGGGTTCCGGACTCCGATGAGGAAGAATAGGGCATGGGAGAAGACGGCGCCTTGAGTCCCGTGAGCCAGCTCGTGTCCCATGCCCTACTCTACCATGCCGGTGACCAGACCAACACTCTGAGGGGCGTAGCCGGCCGCCGGACATGGCCACGGCGGAGCCGGACGAGCGGAGCAGAACCGGACGAAACTCCGCTCAAAGATCAATGTGTTGCATGTAATAATATCGATTTGAGGTTTCTAATTTGAGGTATCTGGATGTGGAATGCATTTTTTGAGGTGTGACTGGTCCGTGGGCGCGTCCGTGGGCGTTTGAGGGGTCAGATTTGCCAAGTCCGGCTGTAGATGCTCTTAAACTCTTGAATCAATCCGAATTGCCTGGCACCAAGTCTCGTTGCCGCATGCACGCAGCAAAAAAGTTAACCTCCCCACCACAAGGACATGGCTAGGACCTATGTTGGAGCACCATCGATTACATCCATATGGATGAACCCGAGGAGGATCGAGGTCCAAAACACAGCTGAAAGATTTAGCGCACCATCCACCCGAACGCCGCTCCTACGAGAAAAAAATCCTAACTTAAACTACTAGTCAGAGCCGAGGCACCGGGATCCCCCTCCCCGCAACTGCACGCTTGAGTTGTAGTCAGATGGAAGGTGGGTCCACAACCTCGCTGACGAAGCTTGGAGAGGATGAGTGCCCTAGTCCCATGATACGTCCATTTTGCATCATGTCTTCCTACTGTTATTTATAATGTTTTTATGCATAATAATGCTTTTTGGAGTAATTCTAGTATCTTTTCTCTCATAATATGCAAGGTACACACAAAGAGGGAGAATTCCGGCAGCTGGAAATCTGGACCTGGAAAATCTACGTTAGGCCACCTATTCTACACAACTCCAAACAACCTAAAACTTCATGAAGAATTTTTATGGAATATTTGAAGAATATATTGGAGCAAATAAGTACCAGAGGGAGCCCACCAGGTGGGCACAACCCACCTGTGCGCGCTAGGGAGCCCATGCGCGCCCTAGTGGGTTGTGCTCACCAGGACCACCTCCGGTGCCCATCTTCTGGTATATAAGTCATTTTGACCTAGAAATAAATAAGGAGAGGACTTTTGGGATGGAGTGCCGCCGTCTCGAGGCGGAACTTGGGCAGGAGCACTTTTGCCTTCCGGCGGAGCGATTCCGCTGGGGGAACTTCCCTCTCGGAGGGGGAAATCATCATCATCATCACCAACAACTCTCCCATCTTGGGGAGGGCAATCTCCGTCAACATCTGAAGGAAATATGCCCTAGAGGCAATAATAAAGTTGTTATTTATATTTCCTTATATCATGATAAATTTTTATTATTCATGCTAGAATTTTATTAACCGGAAACTTAGTACATGTGTGAATACATAGACAAACAGAGTGTCACTAGTATGCCTCTACTTGACTAGCTCGTTGATCAAAGATGGTTAAGTTTCCTAGCCATAGACATGAGTTGTCATTTGATTAACGAGATCACATCATTAGAGAATGATGTGATTGACATGACCCATCCGTTAGCTTAGCATGATGATCGTATAGTTTGTTGCTATTGCTTTCTTCATGACTTATACATGTTCCTATGACTATGAGATTATGCAACTCCCGAATACCGGAGGAACACTTAGTGTGCTATCAAACGTCACAACGTAACTGGGTGATTATAAAGATGCTCTACAGGTGTCTCCGATGGTGTTTGTTGAGTTGGCATAGATCGAGATTAGGATTTGTCACTCCGATTGTCGAAGAGGTATCTCTGGGCCTGTCGTGGAATTGTCACGGCAGATGTCCTCGAACTAGGACTTAGTCGTGGAGCCATCGCAACTAGGAAGCTTGAAGGGGTTAAGTGGGACAAGGAACACGAGGGTTTATACTGGTTCAGCCCCTTACGGTGAAGGTAAAAGCCTACGTCCAGTTTGAGGTGGTATTGATTAGGGTTTCGATGACTAGGGAGCGAGACCGCTATGCCTGGTTCTCGATGAGATCTTGCTTGTCCCTAAACCGCTGCCGGGTCGTCCCCTTATATAGGGAGGCCGGCTCATGAGAGTATCCGGCTCGGACTCTCAACTATTCTTGCCTTACACTACAAGTTCTACCATGATAATAATTGCAACTACGGGCCTTAAGCCGTATCCGGGTCTTAAGCCCGTCTCTGGCCCACCGTCTTTAAGCTTGACGCCGGGCTTTTGGCAATGACCATATGAGTGACCCGGCCCCTTCTGGCGGGTGACTCTAAGGTCTATATCCTCAACATTAGGCCCCAGATTGATTTGAGCCGGCTCATGTCAATCTTCAATCTTTTCGACAGAAAATCTCCGGCTTACAATTATGTGAAGGCCATAACCCAGTGTGACGTCATCCTCTGGACTCCGGGTAATCCACCGTGACATCATCTTCCATGAAGTCCGTTTTTTACTCCTCCAGATCCGCAACGGATCTTATCTTTACTGTCATCCCGAAAATTGAGGTGTTTCGTGGGGAGATAACCACGCCGTGGTCTCCTTGATTCTCGCGCCCACTTATGAGCTCGCCCTTATAAATAGGCTGGCCCGACGGGCCTTCAGCCACTTCTCTCTCCTTCGTCTTCTTCCTCGCGCTACTGCTCCCCTGCCCGAGCTCTGCTGCTGCCGCCGCCGCGGGTCTTCGCATCGTCACCAACTCAGGCCGCTGCATCACCCTGATCTGACCAGAGAAACGCGACGACCTCCGCGTCTCTTCAGCACCGGTGAGTCTTCGCCATTCCATAGGGCAGATCCGCACTAGGGCTCCGTAGTTCTTCCTCTGTTCTTCATAGTTCATCGCGGCCCTCAGTAGATTTGATTTTTACTGCCTCTTTTTGATCTTAGTATAGGATAGAACTAGTGCGGCGGCTGTTTAGCACTCATTTCAAATGCAAGTAGGCCTCTTTTTACTGCATAAAGGCCTCATTCGAGCTCAAGAACTTCCCTCGCGTCTGTTTTTAGGTCTAGAAATTTTCTTTTTCTGTCGATCACTTGATCCAAATTATTTACCGCCATGTGTGAAACTTGTTTTCACCACACTTAGTAAAAAAACTGCACTCGTTGAGTCATGGCGGGTTACATTTCCGGTTTAAAGAAAACACGCGCCGTAGAATCTTCCGGCTTAAAGGAGACCATGCACCATAGAATTTCCGGCTCATCCGTGATAAGGCCGTAGACAATTTTGAATTACTCTTGACATCTTTTCTGCGGCTTAGATAACTCAATGTACTCAGATATATATCATTAGGCCCCTCCGTAAGCCGCCACTTAACACTGAACTATAACTTTCCTCCGGCTTATACTTAAACCGGACGTTCCTTTTATCATAGGCTGCCGACTTTCACCATGCCTCCCAAAGCTCCTAAGGCCTCCATTACTTGCAATTGGATGAGGTCCAACGTCACCAATGAGACCCTAGCGGATTTTGTCAAGTCAGGCCACCTGCCCAAGAAGGACGTCATGTCCTACCGTGCCCCTGACCCATCAGAGGAGAGACCACAGCCAAAGGACGGAGAGGTGGTCATTTTTGCGGATCACATGAGCCGGGGCTTCGCACCGCCCGGCTCAAAGTTTTTCAGAGACGTTCTGAATTTCTTCGATCTGCGGCCTCAGGACATAGGACCCAACTCAGTGTCCAATATCTGCAACTTCCAAGTGTTCTGCGAGGTTTACCTTGGAGAAGAACCCAGTCTGCTGCTCTTCAGAGAGCTTTTCTATTTAAACCGCCAGAACGAGTGCGCCAACGGGCCAAGTTTGGAGCTAGGCGGCATCTCCATCCAGCGGCGCAGGGACTGTCTTTTCCCTTACGCAGAGCCGCCGAGCCACCCCAAAGACTGGAATCTGACGTGGTTTTACTGCCAAGACACGTCGCCGGCTGATGAGAGTCCGTTGCCCGGCTTTCGTCCCTCGCGTCTGGAGCCGACTCACCCACTGTCAGACAAGCTGACTCAAGCAGAGCGCCAACCTCTGCTCCCCACCATCAACAAGATCAAGGCTCTCCTGGGCAATGGTCTGAACGGAATCGATCTGGTCCGGGTCTGGATCTCGTGGCGGGTGATCCCATTGAGCCGGCGCCCCGGCTTAATGTGTGAGTACACGGGCCGAAAGGATGACCCCCAGAGACACAGCCACAACGATCTTCCTGAAGATGTTGCAGAGGAGATGATCAAGGCTCTCTTGAACGAGAGCCTGGCAGACTGCGGAAGGACCGGCCTAGCCCCCTTCTGCAAGACCAACCCAGCCCCAGCGGTAAGCCGCTGATCTGAACATCTTATCTGCATATAGCTTTCATCTGAATCGTTTTAAGAAATCATCACTGTATTTTTCAGGCTGATGATAAGTTCTGGTGGGTCAAATATGACCATGAGGCGGCCAAGAAGGCCAGAAAGGCGAAGAAAGCCGCCAAGAAAGCCGCCCCTCGCGAAAAAGGAAATAGGCCTACTGCTTCAGAGCTGATGCAACTAAGCGACAGCTCCGAGTCAGAGGTAACCCCTGAGCCTGTAAGTCCTTGTTGTACTTTGTTGTTTACTTCTGTCCGCCTTATCAATACTTGTTCATCAATAGGATGACACCGGAGCAAGTAACCCGGTGGTTGAAGAGGTAACGACATTTTCCTCCGACTCGGAGCCCTTGCCAAGGCTGAAAATCCGAAGGGTAACCCGGAAAGTAAGCTTTTCACATCCTTTAGCTTATCAAGACCCTCAATTTATTTTGAAGCAACAGGTGCATGAGAGCCGGCGGCACACCCGGACCGACAAAAGCACCGACCTCTCCTCCGGGTTACCTGACGCATCGAGGAAACGCCGGACCGAGGTGATCTTAAATTGTACCCTTTTCATCCTTTGGCAGGTGTTATACGTCAACCGCTCAACTCTTCTGACTCAAATTACCAGGAAACTTCCCCCTCTTCTGGCGACTCTATGCAGTCAAGCCTGCCGGCTTTCAAGACCGTGCCCGGGTAATGATAACCATCTCATATTGTACTTTTGTCTTTACTTACACCATTGTGCTTAACCTTTCTGTCCTTCCAGTGCCCAGGCCAAGCTCACCAAGAGGGCGAAGAAATCCAAGCCGGTCGATGAGCCGGACTTGCCTGAGCCGGAGGCAGCCGCTCAAGAACCGCCGGCTGCCTCTGCTCCTGAGGCTGCTGCCCCAACCAACAAGCCCGCAACAGAAGCTTCTGTTAACCCGGAGGCCTCCAGCTCGGCTCAACCAGTAGATGACCCGGACGTGGTAATTACCCGGACGGAGTTTGTTGAGCCGGGGAGACCTACCGCGCTGGCCAAGTGCTCCGCCAAAGGGGAGCTGCTAGAGTCCCGCCGGGTTAACCTGGACCTCACTGACTACTCCAATTTGAACATTGGAGAGATCGTCTCCAGCTTCGTCAGCCAAGTGCACAAGAGCCGGGACGCAGAGATTGCCATGGTGACCCAGATCCAGCAGAAATCTGAGGTATTATTCTTCTGTCCTCTTACTTACTGCATAGTTACCTTTACCATGCTAGCCCCCAAGTCGACGACTTATGATTGAATATGTTGTAGACTTAGGTTCTGGCTTACCCAATTGAACCGGCAATTTGTAGATAGAAACGTTCAATATGCATTAGCCCCCAAGTGCCAAGTGTCTTTGCTTGGAAAACGCTTGGGACTTTACATTTGTATAGTAACTATTCACGCCGTAACCCGGAAATTTATGCAGGCTGCTGGCAAGAAGCTGGAAGCTGACCTCGCTGATCTCAAGAACCGGCTGAAGATGCAAGAGATGGAGACCCGGAAGGCAAATGCCAAATTTGTGTCCAGCATCGCCGCGCAAGAGAAGCTGAAGATGGAGTTTGACGCTGAACGGAAAGCCTGGGCCGAAGAGAAGGCCGCGCTGGTGAACCGGGCCGAACAGGCAGAGAAGGCCCTGTCAGAGAAGACGGCCGAACTCTCCGGCTTAAAGCGCCAAGTGTCCCAGATGGTGGCCGCAATCTTCGGTAAGTCATCTCACCGGCTTTCATCAAGTTGTAGAATCTTTATATCTCATAGTTCATCCTTGTCGGCGGCTTATCTGATTCTGTTAAACAGGTCCCAGAAGCGCCAACCTCAACCAGAGTGTGGTAACCAAGCTAAAGGCCATGTATACCCTGGTGGAGCAACTCTACACCGGGTCACAGCGTGCCTTAGCTGTGGTGGCCCTATCTAACGAGGTGCCGACTCATCTGGCGGAAGTGCTTCGCCGGCTCGCCGTTCTGCCTCAACGTATCCAAGAGCTGCGACGGGCCTCTGCATGAGCCGGAGCGATTGCCGCGCTGAGCCGGGCCAAGGCTTTCCTCCCCGAGTTAGACCCGGCAGACATCGCCCTCGGCTATCCAAGTCTGAAGGAAGACGGCACGGCCTTCGACCAAAGAGACTTTGCCGCCTGCGTGAAGGTCGTGCGCCCGGTGGCCACCCTTATCGGGAACGACACAGATCTGACTAAGTACCAGCCGGGTTACAATGCGGAGAATCAGAGGATCCCGACCCCTCGCTATGAAGCCCTGAGTTTAATTCCGCCGGCTCGTCAGCACACCTTCGCCCCGGAGATTGACCCGGCCGGGTTAATTGACGAGAAAGCCCAATTCGAAGCGCTGAGCGGCATTGACTGGAAGTCGTCGACTTTCCAGACCTTGGGAACAGCCGGAGGAGAAGAAAGAGACGAGCCGGAGACTTCAACCCAGCAAGCGTCTTAACTTCTGCAGACGGCTTATAAAACAATGATCCACCCTTTTGGACTCGATGAGTCTTGTAATAGAGTAGGACCAACACTTTATCTTTGCCGTGCCATCGCGCATGCCCTGAATGCTTGAAGTTTTATTGAAGTTGTCTCCCTTATATTTCTCCGGGTCAGTCATTCGCCTTAGTCTCAAATAATTGTCTTTAACTATTCTGCATAGAAAGACGAATCGCAAGTCTCCAGGCGGCTTACTTCCCTGAGAATCAGATGTTTAGATATATAACCCGGAATATGAATCGAAAAAGACTGGTCCTCAATTATATCCTTAATACAGCCGTAGTAACACACTTAGCGGCCTGCAAGCATACTTCCGGTTTAAATAACCCGGGTAAGAAGGTTGGTACCTTAATTCCGATTTACTTGTCTTAATGACACCCATTGTGTTCAACTAATACTGTAAATCCAAGTTTAAACCGGCAAAGTGAGACCCGGCCATACACACTTCGAAATGATCAGAAGAAAACTTACTATGAGGCAGAAGAACTTAGGGGCTTCCGGTTCGAATACGACCAGAGACCCGGCCCAAAGGGGTTATGCTAAGATTCGAATGCGATCATATAGCCCCCAGTGGGTGTGGCGATGCCAATCAAGAGGGTATCGACAGCTATGTTCTCTTTGGTTCGAATACAACCCATGTTTGAACAGGAAGCCCCCAAATGACTTTAAGAATTGTTTAACGACGCTGATTCGAATACGATCCACGTCGGTTCCCAAAGGGGTTAAACTAAGATTCAAATATGATCAAAGAAAACTCCCCAATGAGCTCGGCACTTTGCTAATCAAATGGGTATCGACAGCTATGTTCTCTTTGGTTCGAATATGACCTATGTTTGAACAGGAAGCCCCCAAGTGACCTTATTACTTACGGCTAGATTCGAAGATGATCATAAGCCGGATCCTCCTGCAAGCTATCATGTAATCTTGCAATGAAAACAACACGTGCACATTTGGAGGAGGAAAAAGGACAGAGGTCCTGCTTTATTGCTTATCATAATATATACATGGCTTAGAGAAATATGTACATCATGAGAGCCGGTGACTCAAGTGTAGTAAGGCCGAAGCTGAGCTATGTTCCACGGCCGACGGGTCTCTTCCTCCGACTTACGTGAATCTTTCTGCTCCCGAATATCAATGAGGTAATATGACCTGTTGTGCAAATTCTTGCTGACCACAAAGGGCCCTTCCCAAGGCGGGGATAGCTTGTGCGCATCAGTTTGATCCTGGATGAGCTGGAGCACCAGATCGCCTTCCTGGAAGACCCGGGATTTAACCCGTCGACTATGATAACGGCGCAGGTCTTGTTGAGAAATCGCTGAACGAGCTGCGGCCACATCATGTTGTTCGTCCAACAAATCAAGAGCATCTTGGCGCGCCTGTTCATTGTCCGCCTCAACATAAGCCGCCACTCGAGGCGAGTCATGACGGACGTCACTGGGGAGGACTGCTTCTGCTCCATAAACCATGAAGAAAGGCGTAAAGCCTGTAGACCTGTTAGGAGTAGTGTTGATGCTCCACAGCACGGAGGGCAACTCCTCCACCCAACAACCCGGCGTCCGTTGCAAAGGGACCAAAAGCCGGGGCTTGATGCCCTTCAGAATTTCCTGATTAGCTCTCTCAGCCTGACCATTGGATTGAGGATGAGCCACCGAGGAAACATCAAGTCGGATATGCTCTCGTTGACAAAACTCCTCCATGGCGCCTTTGGATAAATTGGTGCCATTGTCAGTTATAATGCTGTGTGGAAAACCAAAGCGAAAGATCACCTTTTTCATAAACTGAACCGCCGTGACTGCATCACACTTGCTAACTGGCTCCGCTTCAACCCACTTGGTAAACTTGTCAACTGCCACCAAAAGGTGGGTCTTCTTATCCTTGGATCTTTTGAAAGGCCCAACCATATCAAGCCCCCAGACCGCAAAGGGCCAAGTAATTGGGATCATCCTCAGCTCTTGAGCCGGTACATGAGCCCATCGCGAGAACCTTTGGCAGCCATCACACTTACTGACCAAGTCCTCTGCATCAGCATGAGCCGTCAACCAATAAAAACCATGACGAAAAGCCTTGGCCACAAGAGACTTTGAGCCGGCGTGATGGCCACAATCCCCTTCATGGATCTCACGCAAGATCTCTTGACCTTCCTCAGGGGAAACACAACGCTGAAACGCTCCCGTAACACTGCGGTGATGCAACTCACCATTGATAACAATCATTGACTTAGCCCGTCGGGTTATTTGCCTGGCCAAAGTTTCATCCTCAGGCAACTCGCCCCGGGTCATGTAAGCCAGATAGGGCATTGTCCAGTCCGGTATGATGTGGAGAGCCGCCACCAGTCATGCCTCTGGGTCAGGGACAGCCAAGTCTTCCTCTGTAGGCAGCTTAACAGAAGGATTATACAGGACATCCAGGAAAGTATTAGGCGGCACCGGCTTTCGCTGGGATCCTATCCGGCTTAAAGCATCAGCCGCCTCGTTCTTCCTGCGATCAATGTGCTCTACTTGGTAGCCCTGAAAGTGCCCAGCAATGGCATCAACTTCGCGGCGATAAGCCGCCATGAGAGGGTCCTTAGAGTCCCACTTGCCTGATACTTGTTGAGCCACCAAGTCTGAGTCACCGAAACACCTTACCCGGCTCAAGCTCATCTCCTTAGCCATCCGAAGACCGTGGAGCAAGGCCTCGTACTCAGCCGCATTGTTAGTGCAAGGAAACATCAATTGTAGCACATAATGAAACTTGTCACCTTTAGGGGAAGCCAATACAACTCCAGCCCCCGAGCCCTCCAACTGCCTGGACCCATCGAAGTGAATAGTCCAATATGTGTTATCCGGCTTTTGCTCGGGCACTTGTGACTGTCCAATCATTGATGAAATCCACCAAGGCCTGAGACTTAACAGCAGTGCGTGGCACATATTTGAGACCATGAGGTCCGAGCTCGATAGCCCACTTAGCCACTCTCCCTGTGGCCTCTCTGTTTTGGATGATATCACCAAGAGGGGCAGAACTGACCACAGTGATGGGATGACCCTGGAAATAATGCTTAAGCTTCCGGCTCGCCATGAACACACCATAAACAAGCTTCTACCAATGCGGATACCGCTGCTTGGACTCAATGAGCACTTCGCTGACATAATAAACCGGCCGCTGAACCGGATGCTCCTTACCCTCTTCCTTGCGCTCCACCACCACGGCCACACTGACGGCTCGCGTGTTAGCAGCCACATACAGCAATAAGGGCTCCTTATCAACCGGAGCAGCAAGGACTGGGGGCTCTGCCAGCTGCTTCTTCAAATCCTCAAAGGCAGTATTAGCTGCATCATTCCAGACAAAGTTATCAGATTTCTTCATCAACTGATATAATGGCATGGCCTTCTCACCCAAACGGCTTATAAACCGGCTTAAAGCAGCGATGCGACCCGCCAAGCGCTGAACATCATTTATACACGCCGGCTTAGCCAGGGAGGTGATGGCCTTGATCTTCTCCGGGTTAGCTTCAATGCCTCTGTCAGAAACTAAAAAACCCAAGAGTTTGCCTGCAGGGACACCAAAAACACACTTGGCCGGGTTAAGCATCATCTTGTAAACCCGGAGATTATCAAAGGTTTCTCTCAAATCATCTATCAGGGTTTCCTCTTTTATAGATTTAACCACAATATCGTCCACATAAGCATGAACATTGCGCCCAATCTGTTTATGAAGACAGTTCTGTACACAACGCTGGTAAGTCGCCTGTGCACACTTGAGTCCAAAGGGCATAGACACATAGCAGAAGGCGCCAAAGGGAGTGATGAACGCCGTCTTCTCCTGGTCCTTAACTGCCATTTTAATCTGATGATATCCGGAATAAGCGTCCAGGAAACTTAAGCGCGCACAACCGGCCGTAGCATCAATGATTTGATCAATACAGGGAAGGGCAAAAGGATCAGCCGGACACGCCTTGTTTAAGTCCGTGTAGTCCACACACATCCGCCAAGTGCCGTTCTTCTTGAGTACGAGCACCGGGTTAGCTAACCATTCTGGGTGAAAGACTTCAACAATAAACCCGGCCGCCAAGAGCCGAGACACCTCTTCACCAATAGCTTTCCGCCTCTCCTCATTGAACCGCCGAAGGAACTGCCTGACCGGCTTAAATTTCGGATCAACATTGAGAGTGTGCTCAGCGAGTTCTCTAGGTACACCTGGCATGTCGGAAGGTTTCCATGCGAAGATGTCCCTATTCTCACGGATGAACTCGATGAGCGCGCTTTCCTATTTTGGATCCAGATTGGCACTGATGCTAAACTGCTGAGATGAATCTCCTGGAACGAAATCAACAAGTTTAGTCTCATCAGCCGACCTAAATTTCATTGCCGGCTCATGCTCCGTAGTCGGCCTTTTCAGAGAGGTCATGTCTGTTGGGTCAACATTGTCTTTGTAAAACTTCCACTCCTCTGTTGCACAAACAGATTCTGCATAAGCTGCATCGCCTTCCTCACATTCCAAGGCCACCTTCCGGCTGCCGTGAACCGTAAAGGTCCCATTATGACCCGGCATCTTGAGCTGTAAATATACGTAACACGGCCGTGGCATGAACTTGGCGTAAGCCGGCCGCCCAAATATGGCATGGTACGGACTTCTTATCTTGACTACCTCAAAGGTCAATTTTTCCACCCTGTAGTTGTTCTCATCTCCGAAGGCCACTTCCAACTCGATCTTGCTGACTGGATAAGCCGACTTACCAGGTACCACACCATGGTGTAGGGGAACGCAGCAGAAAACAAAAAATTTCCGACCTACGCACCAGCCCAGGACCACTATGGAGACTGCATACATGGTTTGATCTTTTTCGTTACCGACTCGTAGCGCAGCGGGAAGTAGAGTCGATGACGATCGGCGGTGCAGATCCCCGCAGCTAGGATTTACAACCTCCCAACCGCGAGGATGTATACCCTCATCTGCTCCTCAGACAGCCCTCCGGGAGGCGGTCGAACAGCCCCCCGGACGGTGTCGCGGACAGCCCTTCGGGAGGACCTTCAAAACTCGAACGGTCACTCGGACAGCCCTTCGGGAGGACCTTCGAAACTCGGACGGTCACACGGACAGCCCTTCGGGAGGCACTCACGAACTAAGACCGAAACTACGATCTCTCTACAGAGTTGCACACATACGGTGTCATCTATCCGGCAGGGCTTCGCCGTCCAGAACTAGTTCCTGCCGGAACCCAGACAGCCTTACGGCTCTACGAAACTCTTTTCGTGGGAGGGAGAGAAGAAGCCAGATAATGCATGGCATGTGTATGAGAGCAAGGGATGAGTGTGGAGGGCTGCCCCTCCACCTCTATTTATAGGAAATCCCAAGGGGGTAGGGTAGTTTCACAAAAAACCCAAAATGCACATGAATGAAGTCCTTCCACAAGGACCTAGGAGTGAAACCAAGGAACTAGAGGGTCCCCAAGGGGGGATACCCCATGTGGCCGGCCACACCCCCATGAGGGGCCCCAAAAATGGCTCCTATCCATCCATGTCATCCCCAAGATCTTTTGGAGCAAAGCCCCAAAAGGTGGCTTTCCATAAAGTAACCATAAAGCTGATTTTCACTATTCACGACGACATTTTTCAGCGTCTGATCGAACTGAAAATATTTATGTGGGCTAAGAACATTTCCAGTACCCACTAAAATGATTTTCAACGCGTTCCGAAACAATTCCGGTTTTAGTGATTTTCATCTGCGAAACGCATCTGAAGTGGCTCCGGCAGCTCCGGAACATTTCCGGTTTTTATCTCAGAAAATTCCAAAAAGCTTCCAGAATGATTCTGGCATCCTCCAAGAATTATCAGGCATGTGCCGAAACCAATTTGACTTAATGGTGTATCCCGAAACAACTTTTCGGTATCATCGAAACTTATCCGATGACCTCTCTCTGCGGTACGATTCCGCTGTCCGAAACTTTTCGGTGTCCGAAACTTTTTCGGTGATTTTCTCTCAGACTCCCTGTCTAGTATTCAGCAGATAGATGACCCTTAAGCGTGTGACCCTATAGGTTCGGTGAAGTATAGACATGACCCGGAACCCCTTCCGATCAATGATCAACATCGGAGCCGTGGACACCCATATTGACCCCTATACCCACACGAATAAATATTCGAGTGAACCTCCAGTTGCCGTGTGCTATTCCTGTTGCTTCGCGATATGTTACAAATACCCGAGGTGAGACATGTTGGCATTCCCGTGGATCAACAACTTGTCCACTATGCTAGTTACCTCGTTACCGGTATTGTTCTCTTTTCTCGTTATCGTGTTCCGGCATCCCCGTGATCAAATCACAAAGTGTCTGGCCAGACGATGATGGATACCGTAACACCGAGAGGGCCCAGAGATATCTCTCCATCGTCGGAGGAGCAAATCCCAATCTTGAGCTATCAAGTTACTTGACACACTTTTCCATGAACCCGTAAGCCGCCGTAATAGCCACCCATTTACGGATGACGTTTAACAAACCCCAAAGTTCATGAAGCAAGCATGAAGAAACTCGATACTCTCATGGTCTAAGGAATCATGCAAACGTTAACCATCTCTGTGTTATGTACCAATAAACTTGTGACGAATGAATCTCATAGCATAACATCAATCCGGGTCGATTCAACACAAATGTTCTCTTAACATTGTGCCCTCAAGGTTGCTGACATAGACATGCCCATGATCAGGAAAACATAACCATCATGCAACACTTGAGCTAGTCTTAGAGGCCAGACTAGGAATACATTTTACCGTTTATTATTCCACACGTGCATATGAGTCTTCCTCCGAGCCTCGTGGTTATTGCAGACTCGAGAACCATAGCAGTTATAGCATGGAACATAAACATAATTATGAACTCGGAGATAAATAATATCATTTATTATTGCCTCTAGGGCATATCTCCTACAGACTCCCACTTGCACTAGAGTCAATAATCTAGTTAATGCTAATGCACTTTACACCTGTGGCACACCGGTGTAAATATGCTTCGCTTGTGGTATAGCCTGATGTCCAACGGATCTGACGACTTCAGTTCCGTGTGTATCTTTGCATGTCCTCGCGTTTTCACGTTTTCACAAAATTCATATTTTGTGTGGACTTGGCTTTGTATGTATGTGAATCACAGGTCGAACCTGGATTCCTCAGACTGAGTTTTGGAGCAACTACCTGCAGTAGTGTCCCATTGTCAAAAGCCATCTTGGAACTATACTAAGTTCATGAATGAACTATATGATTCAACATCTTCTTTGTCGCTTCTAAAGCGTCAACATACTTAGCCCTTGTTATAGAATTTCGCCACATTAACTAGTTTGAACAAATTCCAACTAACTGTGCCACCACAATGTGTGTTACACAAAACCCTTAACTTAAATCGAAAATCGCACGGTGAAAAGATGAAGACTATCGATGTAACATTTTACAACGAACTCTTCATGATCTCCGCTTGCAAGAAAACATATCATCAGTACTTACTCTAGTACTCAATGACATCTTTCACTGTTGTCCCACGATCAGTACTTTGATCACTTTAGTATCCATACTCGCAACACCATGGGAGTATCGGACATATCTGGTTGTTTTACATACCATGGAATACATGATTAATCCAAACACAAAAGTGTGTGGAATCTGCATCATGTATTTTACTCATCAGTGTTTTGGGACACCGAGTCTTGCAAAAACTCTTTCCATGTGACTTTGGCAAGAATCACTCCTTGGCGTTTTAAATGCTAAAAGGTTTTAGCATCTTGTCAATATGTATTCATTGCTTAGCCCCATTAGGTAAATCTATCTCCATAGATCATCATGCCTAATATTGAGGCTATTTAGCCTAAGCACTTCATCGAAAAACTATTTCAAATGAAGTCCTAATTTGTGTCAAGAAATTTATTTCCAATTACCAATGTGCCAAGCACATAAGGTTTTTAGAAATATAATTACGCTCCCACTTACTTTCTTGAATTACAAGCATCTTCGTTACCCATTGATGAAGTCAAAACCCCTTTGACCATTTCATCAAAACCCGAAGATTCCAACTCCATTTTGCTCTCTTCTGTCCATTGCTGGAACTCTGAAGTTTGCATACCTACTAGCATCCTCTGGATCGACAAATTACTTTGGACTGTATCATATACAAGTCCTAGCTTTCATTTCCATCAGATGGAAATCCTTTTATCATCCATGTTTCATATCTCATGATTGAAATATGTATTAATTGCTAGTTCAACCCGAACCGACTTTAAGCATCGCTACGATGAAAACAACCTCATCGTAGTCAACTCTTGAACTTGTTATTCCAACAAGTCGAGCTTTATGGATAAAACATTTTATCCGTATCAGTTTTAAGTTCCATAAATATTCTTTAGACTCTAAGTCTTCCGAAAGGTGTATCAAGGTTTTAATCTTGAATCACTTATATGGAAACTAACTCGGGTTGTATTGGCATTTAGCCAATTCTGGAGTCAGGGCCCATCAACGCTTCCTTGTGTATCGTAGGTATAATGTTGTCTAACAACAATATCTCGTTTGCGCACCTGAGAGGTTTGCACGAGCCTTGCCTACGTGGTTCAGCTGCAAGTTCGACCGAAGTTCATACATTTTATTGTAGAGACTTCCGTATCAGTCGCGGTAGGAAACTCTGGAATTACTTCCAAGGTCTCTTTCCTTTGATCTGATGACGTAGATACTGTTTATCTCGTCGAGTTGCACTATTCTCCCACTCACCTTTTTGAAAGAACCATTCTCTTTAAAAGCACACCGTTTCGCGGCAAAACTATTTGCCTCGGTATAGTGAGGGAGGAATACCCAACATTTTGGTATAACCTACAAAGTAGCACTTGTCTGATTTGGAATAGGTTTGTAACCTTTTACACAAGCCCCATATTCCAAATGTTAAGAAAACATATAACATGGTTGGGCGTACCATACCATGGCTTCATTTCAACAGACCCGATGTAGCTCTTTTCAGTGTAAAAGCCGCAGTCTCTAAAGCATCACTTTAAAAGGGATAATGGCAAATTTATTTATGTCATCTTTCACCTTACCATGTCATAAATGGTTTGATTACATCTCCACAGACTTTCCACTTGCAGTGGTGTTCCGGGAGGTGCAAGTTATGAAACCCCTTTCACAACTCATCAGACATTCGCTAAACATGTAACTCAAATATTCCTTTGTGCAATCAAATTGCAGAAACATAATTTTCTTGTTACAATAACTTCTACTTCATTTTTGAGAACCTTTCGAATGATTTCAAAAGATCCAGACTTACGTCTCATCAAGTAAATATCCATATATCTACTTGAGTCATTTCTGAAGATAAATAAATCCACCACTAACAACACTTATCGGACTACACACATCAAATGTATGATCACTAATAAGTTTGTTGTTCGTTCCTTATGGCCTGTGAACGGTATTTTAGTCACTTCACTTTTCGGAGGAAAGTTGCAAGTGTCAGATGATTCAAAATCAAGAAGACTTCAAAATCCATCATAGTGGAATTTTCCATGCGGTTTCTCCAATGTGACCAAATGTAGTGCCACACTTGTGTGGTATTCTTTTAGTCTTGCGACATTTAGCGTCAGTGTTATGGATGTATCATATTACCATCAATATTCATAACATACATGCCATCTTGGATGGAAGCATGGCCCTTCATGTTATTCATAATACTTAACAACAATTGTTGTTTTTATGAACAACTCTTTTGCAACAAACATTGTGCAATGGGCTAGAGTGTATGAAACTCTAAAATGAATTATGAAAGTAAACCCAGAGGTATTGTATTATTATCAATATTCATAACATACATCTCATTCATAATGAAAGTATGGCCCTTGTGTTATTCATAACATCGAACATAAAAAGTTCTCTTATGAACAACCTTCTTGCAAGATACCTTATGCAATGGGATAGAGTTTGTAAAACTCTAAATGAATTATGAAAATAAATACAGACGGCAATACACCGATGGAAGGTATAGTAACATTTACTATGTTCCCTGTGTATACCTTAACCTCATTTCTAGCTAGTCTTTCAGGCCATAGTAGTTCTTACATCGAGTTGCAACAGAATGCAATCGAGCGGGCAATTTTGTGATGAACTCACAATACCCAAGAATTAGTGATTAACATGTTTAACCATAATTCGCAAGAACTATATCTTTGACCAGCCTTCTATACATCAAAAACTTGTATGACATTCATACATGAGCTGGATATTCCAGTCTTCTTTCCTTTTGCCTTTATACTTCTAACAGTTTAACTTTTAGTATTTCTCCTACTCTCAGAAGAAGCACCCAACTTAAGAGTGGCATTAGCCCCGGACTTCCTAGGCGTGTAAGTCATACTAACACCCTTTGGACACTTCCTTTCTCTTTAAGTTGTTGTTTTATTCACCTTTCATTATATGACAGGCGTTCTTCTGGATCCCTTTCCCAACAGTCAAATGCATAGTAAACACTTTTACTAATACTTGCAAACAAACATTGCTTTGTTTGTATCTGAAAATAATTTTCAGTTCCATGAATATCATATAACTATCCCAACTTTCGAAGTTTGGGTTTCATGGAAGCAAACATATTCCACTTGACCGTAACAGAATTCTAGCTTTTGGATCAAAGGACGAGAGTCACATGATCCATAGCATTAGCGGGAGGATACGGAAAGCATGCGATAGGACAAAGTCCTTCTCGGCACTTTTGAGGACAATCCTCATATTATGGTACTAATCGTAAAGTTTTAACCAGATATTTAACAGCTATTCAATTTTAACAGGGAAGGTGGAAACGTGAGCCATTATTCTACAACTATTTTGTATATAACACTTAGACAATGTTCATAATTAATTGCACTAAGAATTAAACATGTTAATTCAACAGTGCGCTCCCACTCAAATCAATATCTCTCAAAATTGATTGTGAGTGATACAAGACCCACATTTCAATTGTTCGCCATTGGTGTAACACCACTGATGACGAAAAATCTCAACCGGTAGGCCAACTTGCCAATCACATCTCTATGTGACTCTTGTTCATCTTTCGATGTGTGTGTTCCGAGCTCATGACGGTCATGCCTGAACGTCAAGACAACCAAGTGATCTCGCTGCGAGGTCTCAACTCACCCGCCTCACACTTCTCTAATCGTCCGTACCCGTGTGACACGGCGCACCCCGAAAAGATAGGTGCCGTGACGGTGCTACACTTGGGAGAACACTAACTACTTGATATTTTAAGTGAGAGATCACCCTAATAAAAGCGACTACCGCGCAATCAAGAAGGGTGCATCATAAGGGATAAACATCTCAGGCAATTCATAATAGCATGATATGGTATAGCCCTTTCTGACGGAGAAGTATTTCATTTCTTCGTCTTCGGCATTCGCGTCGGTGTTCACCTTCGCGAAGATTGCCACCACCTTGTCGATGCACCAGATAATATTGCTATCTCTATAGCTAACAAAATAATGCATTACAACAAGGTTGACACGCAGGTCATTAAAGTGCAATCATATGGCTCCAGCCATCATGCCGAATCATGACACGCAGGTCATGTTAATCAAATTACATCATATAGTCATCTCATACATAATCGAATTAGTATGAGCACTGCTATACCACATCACATGCACATCCTGCAAAACCAAGTTAGACGCCTCTAATAGGTTTATGCAAAATTTTATTTTACGTGGCTTCTAAGGTTTTGACTTAAACCGCAGCTACCAACGTTTTATCATCAAGTATGATTATTCAAGTTGCTAGATTAACATCTCGGGGTGTATGAAACACGGGATAATTAAATCTCGAGCCCCATACTAAACTTCGTCATACGCATGACCCCCGTGCAGATCATATCTGCAATGCCCTTTCATCTGCGAATTTCATCTTTCTTTTGACTACGGCAGAACCCAAAGAACTGATAGCACTTCCATGATCAATCAGGATCACGGATTGCCAGAACTTTGTCAAATTCCACCATGCTGTCTCGAGATTGAGCAAACGCAAATTCTAGGGAAGCAACAAGAACTCGGGTAACAGATTTCATCTGTCACCCGCATAAATAATTTTCAGCAATAGATCTCATCTACTACCTAATTATATTATGCAATACCCATACATCTCCATGTATTCTAGATCGAAACCTGCATCTACGCATAGCACGGCTCTTGATGCCACTGTAGGGGAACGCAGCAGAAAACAAAAAATTTCCGACCTACGCACCAGCCCAGGACCACTATGGAGACTGCATACATGGTTTGATCTTTTTCGTTACCGACTCGTAGCGCAGCGGGAAGTAGAGTCGATGACGATCGGCGGTGCAGATCCCCGCAGCTAGGATTTACAACCTCCCAACCGCGAGGATGTATACCCTCATCTGCTCCTCAGACAGCCCTCCGGGAGGCGGTCGAACAGCCCCCCGGACGGTGTCGCGGACAGCCCTTCGGGAGGACCTTCGAAACTCGAACGGTCACTCGGACAGCCCTTCGGGAGGACCTTCGAAACTCGGACGGTCACACGGACAGCCCTTCGGGAGGCACTCACGAACTAAGACCGAAACTACGATCTCTCTACAGAGTTGCACACATACGGTGTCATCTATCCGGCAGGGCTTCGCCGTCCAGAACTAGTTCCTGCCGGAACCCAGACAGCCTTACGGCTCTACGAAACTCTTTTCGTGGGAGGGAGAGAAGAAGCCAGATAATGCATGGCATGTGTATGAGAGCAAGGGATGAGTGTGGAGGGCTGCCCCTCCACCTCTATTTATAGGAAATCCCAAGGGGGTAGGGTAGTTTCACAAAAAACCCAAAATGCACATGAATGAAGTCCTTCCACAAGGACCTAGGAGTGAAACCAAGGAACTAGAGGGTCCCCAAGGGGGGATACCCCATGTGGCCGGCCACACCCCCATGAGGGGCCCAAAAATGGCTCCTATCCATCCATGTCATCCCCAAGATCTTTTGGAGCAAAGCCCCAAAAGGTGGCTTTCCATAAAGTAACCATAAAGCTGATTTTCACTATTCACGACGACATTTTTCAGCGTCTGATCGAACTGAAAATATTTATGTGGGCTAAGAACATTTCCAGTACCCACTAAAATGATTTTCAACGCGTTCCGAAACAATTCCGGTTTTAGTGATTTTCATCTGCGAAACGCATCTGAAGTGGCTCCGGCAGCTCCGGAACATTTCCGGTTTTTATCTCAGAAAATTCCAAAAAGCTTCCAGAATGATTCTGGCATCCTCCAAGAATTATCAGGCATGTGCCGAAACCAATTTGACTTAATGGTGTATCCCGAAACAACTTTTCGGTATCATCGAAACTTATCCGATGACCTCTCTCTGCGGTACGATTCCGCTGTCCGAAACTTTCGGTGTCCGAAACTTTTTCGGTGATTTTCTCTCAGACTCCCTGTCTAGTATTCAGCAGATAGATGACCCTTAAGCGTGTGACCCTATAGGTTCGGTGAAGTATAGACATGACCCGGAACCCCTTCCGATCAATGATCAACATCGGAGCCGTGGACACCCATATTGACCCCTATACCCACACGAATAAATATTCGAGTGAACCTCCAGTTGCCGTGTGCTATTCCTGTTGCTTCGCGATATGTTACAAATACCCGAGGTGAGACATGTTGGCATTCCCGTGGATCAACAACTTGTCCACTATGCTAGTTACCTCGTTACCGGTATTGTTCCCTTTTCTCGTTATCGTGTTCCGGCATCCCTGTGATCAAATCACAAAGTGTCTGGCCAGACGATGATGGATACCGTAACACCGAGAGGGCCCAGAGATATCTCTCCATCGTCGGAGGAGCAAATCCCAATCTTGAGCTATCAAGTTACTTGACACACTTTTCCATGAACCCGTAAGCCGCCGTAATAGCCACCCATTTACGGATGACGTTTAACAAACCCCAAAGTTCATGAAGCAAGCATGAAGAAACTCGATACTCTCATGGTCTAAGGAATCATGCAAACGTTAACCATCTCTGTGTTATGTACCAATAAACTTGTGATGAATGAATCTCATAGCACAACATCATGCCGGGTCGATTCAACACAAATGTTCTCTTAACATTATGCCCTCAAGGTTGCTGACATAGACATGCCCATGATCAGGAAAACATAACCATCATGCAACACTTGAGCTAGTCTTAGAGGCCAGACTAGGAATACATTTTACCGTTTATTATTCCACACGTGCATATGAGTCTTCCTCCGAGCCTCGTGGTTATTGCAGACTCGAGAACCATAGCAGTTATAGCATGGAACATAAACATAATTATGAACTCGGAGATAAATAATATCATTTATTATTGCCTCTAGGGCATATCTCCTACAGACTCCCACTTGCACTAGAGTCAATAATCTAGTTAATGCTAATGCACTTTACACCTGTGGCACACCGGTGTAAATATGCTTCGCTTGTGGTATAGCCTGATGTCCAACGGATCTGACGACTTCAGTTCCGTGTGTATCTTTGCATGTCCTCGTGTTTTCACGTTTTCACAAAATTCATATTTTGTGTGGACTTGGCTTTGTATGTATGTGAATCACAGGTCGAACCTGGATTCCTCAGACTGAGTTTTGGAGCAACTACCTGCAGTAGTGTCCCATTGTCAAAAGCCATCTTGGAACTATACTAAGTTCATGAATGAACTATATGATTCAACATCTTCTTTGTCGCTTCTAAAGCGTCAACATACTTAGCCCTTGTTATAGAATTCGCCACAGTAACTAGTTTGAACAAATTCCAACTAACTGTGCCACCACATTGTGTGTTACACAAAACCCTTAACTTAAATCGAAAATCGCACGGTGAAAAGATGAAGACTATCGATGTAACATTTTACAACGAACTCTTCATGATCTCCGCTTGCAAGAAAACATATCATCAGTACTTACTCTAGTACTCAATGACATCTTTCACTGTTGTCCCACGATCAGTACTTTGATCACTTTAGTATCCATACTCGCAACACCTTGGGAGTATCGGACATATCTGGTTGTTTTACATACCATGGAATACATGATTAATCCAAACACAAAAGTGTGTGGAATCTGCATCATGTATTTTACTCATCAGTGTTTTGGGACATCGAGTCTTGCAAAAACTCCTTCCATGTGACTTTGGCAAGAATCACTCCTTGGCGTTTTAAATGCTAAAAGGTTTTAGTCTTGAATCACTTATATGGAAACTAACTTGGGTTGTATTGGCATTTAGCCAATTCCGGAGTCAGGGCCCATCAACGCTTCCTTGTGTATCGTAGGTATAATGTTGTCTAACAACAATATCTCGTTTGCGCACCTGAGAGGTTTGCACGAGCCTTGCCTACGTGGTTCAGCTGCAAGTTCGACCGAAGTTCATACATTTTATTGTAGAGACTTCCGTATCAGTCGCAGTAGGAAACTCTGGAATTACTTCCAAGGTCTCTTTCCTTTGATCTGATGACTTAGATACTGTTTATCTCGTCGAGTTGCACTATTCTCCCACTCACCTTTTTGAAAGAACCATTCTCTTTAAAAGCACACCGTTTCGCGGCAAAACTATTTGCCTCGGTATAGTGAGGGAGGAATACCCAACATTTTGGTATAACCTACAAAGTAGCACTTGTCTGATTTGGAATAGGTTTGTAACCTTTTACACAAGCCCCATATTCCAAATGTTAAGAAAAGATATAACATGGTTGGGCGTACCATACCATGGCTTCATTTCAACAGACCCGATGTAACTCTTTTCAGTGTAAAAGCCGCAGTCTCTAAAGCATCACTTTAAAAGGGATAATGGCAAATTTATTTATGTCATCTTTGACCTTACCATGTCATAAATGGTTTGATTACATCTCCACGGATTTTCCACTTGCAGTGGTGTTCCGGGAGGTGCAAGTTATGAAACCCCTTTCACAACTCATCAGACATTCGCTAAACATGTAACTCAAATATTCCTTTGTGCAATCAAATTGCAGAAACATAATTTTCTTGTTACAATAACTTCTACTTCATTTTTGAGAACCTTTCGAATGATTTCAAAAGATCCAGACTTACGTCTCATCAAGTAAATATCCATATATCTACTTGAGTCATTTCTGAAGATAAATAAATCCACCACTAACAACACTTATCGGACTACACACATCAAATGTATGATCACTAATAAGTTTGTTGTTCGTTCCTTATGGCCTGTGAACGGTATTTTAGTCACTTCACTTTTCGGAGGAAAGTTGCAAGTGTCAGATGATTCAAAATCAAGAAGACTTCAAAATCCATCATAGTGGAATTTTCCATGCGGTTTCTCCAATGTGACCAAATGTAGTGCCACACTTGTGTGGTATTCTTTTAGTCTTGCGACATTTAGCGTCAGTGTTATGGATGTATCATATTACCATCAATATTCATAACATACATGCCATCTTGGATGGAAGCATGGCCCTTCATGTTATTCATAATACTTAACAACAATTGTTGTTTTTATGAACAACTCTTTTGCAACAAACATTGTGCAATGGGCTAGAGTGTATGAAACTCTAAAATGAATTATGAAAGTAAACCCAGAGGTATTGTATTATTATCAATATTCATAACATACATCTCATTCATAATGAAAGTATGGCCCTTGTGTTATTCATAACATCGAACATAAAAAGTTCTCTTATGAACAACCTTCTTGCAAGATACCTTATGCAATGGGATAGAGTTTGTAAAACTCTAAATGAATTATGAAAATAAATACAGACGGCAATACACCGATCGAAGGTATAGTAACATTTACTATGTTCCCTGTGTATACCTTAACCTCATTTCTAGCTAGTCTTTCAGGCCATAGTAGTTCTTACATCAAGTTGCAACAGAATGCAATCGAGCGGGCAATTTTGTGATGAACTCACAATACCCAAGAATTAGTGATTAACATGTTTAACCATAATTCGCAAGAACTATATCTTTGACCAGCCTTCTATACATCAAAAACTTGTATGTCATTCATACATGAGCTGGATATTCCAGTCTTCTTTCCTTTTGCCTTTATACTTCTAACAGTTTAACTTTTAGTATTTCTCCTACTCTCAGAAGAAGCACCCAACTTAAGAGTGGCATTAGCCCCGGACTTCCTAGGCGTGTAAGTCATACTAACACCCTTTGGACACTTCCTTTCTCTTTAAGTTGTTGTTTTATTCACCTTTCATTATATGACAGGCGTTCTTCTGGATCCCTTTCCCAACAGTCAAATGCATAGTAAACACTTTTACTAATACTTGCAAACAAACATTTCTTTGTTTGTATCTGAAAATAATTTTCAGTTCCATGAATATCATATAACTATCCCAACTTTCGAAGTTTGGGTTTCATGGAAGCAAACATATTCCACTTGACTGTAACAGAATTCTAGCTTTTGGATCGAAGGACGAGAGTCACATGATCCATAGCATTAGCGGGAGGATACGGAAAGCATGCGATAGGACAATGTCCTTCTCGGCACTTTTGAGGACAATCCTCATATTACGTTACCAATCGTAAAGTTTTAACCAGATATTTAACAGCTATTCAATTTTAATAGGGAAGGTGGAAATGCGAGCCATTATTCTACAACTATTATGCAAGAAACACTTAGACAGTGTTCATAATTAATTGCACTGAGAATTAAACATGTTAATTCAACAGTGCGCTCCCACTCAAATCAATATCTCTCACAATTAATTTTGAGTGATACAAAATCCAGACTTCAATTCATCGCCATAGAATCATCATCTCATAACGGGAATTTTAATCGGTAGGCCAACTTGCCGATCACATCTCTATGTGACTCTTGCTCATCTTTCGATGCGTGTGTTCCGAGCTCAGGACGATCCTGCCATGAACGTCAAGACAACCAAGTGATCTTGCTGCGAGGTCTGACCTCACCCGCCTCACACTTCTCTAATCGTTCGTACCCATGCATCCATGGCGCACCCCGAAAAGATAGGTGCCGTGACGGTGCTACACTTGGGAGAACACTAACTACTTGATATTTTAAGTGAGAGATCACCCTAATAAAAGCGACTACCGCGCAATCAAGAAGGGTGCATCATAAGGGATAAACATCTCAGGCAATTCATAATAGCATGATATGGTATAGCCCTTTCTGACGGAGAAGTATTTCATTTCTTCGTCTTCGGCATTCGCGTCGGTGTTCACCTTCGCGAAGATTGCCACCACCTTGTCGATGCACCAGATAATATTTCTATCTCTATAGCTAACAAAATAATGCATTACAACAAGGTTGACACGCAGGTCATTAAAGTGCAATCATATGGCTCCAGCCATCATGCCGAATCATGACACGCAGGTCATGTTAATCAAATTACATCATATAGTCATCTCATACATAATCGAATTAGTATGAGCACTGCTATACCACATCACATGCACATCCTGCAAAACCAAGTTAGACGCCTCTAATAGGTTTATGCAAAATTTTATTTTACGTGGCTTCTAAGGTTTTGACTTAAACCGCAGCTACCAACGTTTTATCATCAAGTATGATTATTCAAGTTGCTAACATCTCGGGGTGTATGAAACACGGGATAATTAAATCTCGAGCCCCATACTAAACTTCATCATACGCATGACCCCCGTGCAGATCATATCTGCAATGCCCTTTCATCTGCGAATTTCATCTTTCTTTTGACTACGGCAGAACCCAAAGAACTGATAGCACTTCCATGATCAATCAGGATCACGGATTGCCAGAACTTTGTCAAATTCCACCATGCTATCTCGAGATTGAGCAAACGCAAATTCTAGGGAAGCAACAAGAAGGTCGGGTAACAGATTTCATCTGTCACCCGCATAAATATTTTTCAGCAATAGATCTCATCTACTACCTAATTATATTATGCAATACCCATACATCTCCATGTATTCTAGATCAAAACCTGCATCTACGCATAGCACGGCTCTTGATGCCACTGTAGGGGAACGCAGCAGAAAACAAAAAATTTCCGACCTACGCACCAGCCCAGGACCACTATGGAGACTGCATACATGGTTTGATCTTTTTCGTTACCGACTCGTAGCGCAGCGGGAAGTAGAGTCGATGACGATCGGCGGTGCAGATCCCCGCAGCTAGGATTTACAACCTCCCAACCGCGAGGATGTATACCCTCATCTGCTCCTCAGACAGCCCTCCAGGAGGCGGTCGAACAGCCCCCCGGACGGTGTCGCGGACAGCCCTTCGGGAGGACCTTCAAAACTCGAACGGTCACTCGGACAGCCCTTCGGGAGGACCTTCGAAACTCGGACGGTCACACGGACAGCCCTTCGGGAGGCACTCACGAACTAAGACCGAAACTATGATCTCTCTACAGAGTTGCACACATACGGTGTCATCTATCTGGCAGGGCTTCGCCGTCCAGAACTAGTTCCTGCCGGAACCCAGACAGCCTTACGGCTCTACGAAACTCTTTTCGTGGGAGGGAGAGAAGAAGCCAGATAATGCATGGCATGTGTATGAGAGCAAGGGATGAGTGTGGAGGGCTGCCCCTCCACCTCTATTTATAGGAAATCCCAAGGGGGTAGGGTAGTTTCACAAAAAACCCAAAATGCACATGAATGAAGTCCTTCCACAAGGACCTAGGAGTGAAACCAAGGAACTAGAGGGTCCCCAAGGGGGGATACCCCATGTGGCCGGCCACACCCCCATGAGGGGCCCCAAAAATGGCTCCTATCCATCCATGTCATCCCCAAGATCTTTTGGAGCAAAGCCCCAAAAGGTGGCTTTCCATAAAGTAACCATAAAGCTGATTTTCACTATTCACGACGACATTTTTCAGCGTCTGATCGAACTGAAAATATTTATGTGGGCTAAGAACATTTCCAGTACCCACTAAAATGATTTTCAACGTGCTCCGAAACAATTCCGGTTTTAGTGATTTTCATCTGCGAAACGCATCTGAAGTGGCTCCAGCAGCTCCGGAACATTTCCGGTTTTTATCTCAGAAAATTCCAAAAAGCTTCCAGAATGATTCTGGCATCCTCCAAGAATTATCAGGCATGTGCCGAAACCAATTTGACTTAATGGTGTATCCCGAAACAACTTTTCGGTATCATCGAAACTTATCCGATGACCTCTCTCTGCGGTACGATTCCGCTGTCCGAAACTTTTCGGTGTCCGAAACTTTTTCGGTGATTTTCTCTCAGACTCCCTGTCTAGTATTCAGCAGATAGATGACCCTTAAGCGTGTGACCCTATAGGTTCGGTGAAGTATAGACATGACCCGGAACCCCTTCCGATCAATGATCAACATCGGAGCCGTGGACACCCATATTGACCCCTATACCCACACGAATAAATATTCGAGTGAACCTCCAGTTGCCGTGTGCTATTCCTGTTGCTTCGCGATATGTTACAAATACCCGAGGTGAGACATGTTGGCATTCCCGTTGATCAACAACTTGTCCACTATGCTAGTTACCTCGTTACCGGTATTGTTCTCTTTTCTCGTTATCGTGTTCCGGCATCCCCGTGATCAAATCACAAAGTGTCTGGCCAGACGATGATGGATACCGTAACACCGAGAGGGCCCAGAGATATCTCTCCATCGTCGGAGGAGCAAATCCCAATCTTGAGCTATCAAGTTACTTGACACACTTTTCCATGAACCCGTAAGCCGCCGTAATAGCCACCCATTTACGAATGACGTTTAACAAACCCCAAAGTTCATGAAGCAAGCATGAAGAAACTCGATACTCTCATGGTCTAAGGAATCATGCAAACGTTAACCATCTCTGTGTTATGTACCAATAAACTTGTGACGAATGAATCTCATAGCATAACATCAATCCGGGTCGATTCAACACAAATGTTCTCTTAACATTGTGCCCTCAAGGTTGCTGACATAGACATGCCCATGATCAGGAAAACATAACCATCATGCAACACTTGAGCTAGTCTTAGAGGCCAGACTAGGAATACATTTTACCGTTTATTATTCCACACGTGCATATGAGTCTTCCTCCGAGCCTCGTGGTTATTGCAGACTCGAGAACCATAGCAGTTATAGCATGGAACATAAACATAATTATGAACTCGGAGATAAATAATATCATTTATTATTGCCTCTAGGGCATATCTCCTACACATGGAAGATAGTGTTTGACTGGCTGAGGTTCTTATCAACCAACCCCATACGGCTAAAAGTCTCATAATAGAGGATGTTGATGCTGCTGCCTCCGTCCATGAGTACCTTAGTGAACTTATATCCTCCCACCTGAGGAGCCACCACTAAGGCCAAGTGACCCGGATTGTCCACCCGGGGAGGGTGATCCTCCCTACTCCATACTATAGGCTGCTCAGACCACCGCAAGTAGCGTGGAACCGCCGGCTCAACAGCATTCACAGCCCTCTTATGAAGCTTCTGGTCTCGCTTACACAGACTGGTGGTAAATACATGGTACTGTCCACCGCTAAGCTGCTTTGGATTGGTCTGATAACCCCCCTGCTGCTGTTGATGACCCTGGCCAGACTGCTGATTAAAGCCCCCATGACCGTTCTGAGGATTAGAATTTGAGCCGCCGCCCGGGCCATGAAAGCCGCCGCCGCCTGAGCCGCCGCCCGGGCCATTGTAATTCTTAAAGGCCTTCATGATTGCACAATCCTTCCATAGATGAGTTGCTGGCTTCTCTCTAGAGCCATGCCTTGGACAAGGCTCATTCAGCAGCTGCTCCAGCGTCGGGCCTGACCCGCCGTCTCGGGGAGGGGGCCTCCCCTTACGTCGCTGGTTATTACCTTGTGAGCTGGCGTTGGCCACAAACTCTATGCTGCCATCGGCCTTGCGCTTGCCTCCTCCTTGGTTCCCCGGGTTATGCTGAGGACCCTTGCCATTGTCGTTCTTCTTTCCCTTCCCTGTTCTTTCATCATCTGAAGCGGGGTCCTTGGTACCATCAGAATCGGTGTACTTGACAAGAGCCGCCATCAGTGTACCCATATCATTGCAGTCGCGCTTAAGCCGCCCGAGTTTCATCTTCAGGGGCACAAAACGACAATTCTGCTCCAACATTAAGACTGCAGAGCCGGCGTCCATCTTATCCGAGGAATGTATTATCTCCTTAACCCGGCGAACCCAATGTGTCGTAGACTCACCCTCCTGCTGCTTGCAGTTAGTCAAATCCACAATTGACATATACTGCCTACAGGTATCCTTGAAGTTTTGGATGAACCGGGCCTTCAGCTCAGCCCAAGACCCAATGGATTCGGTGGTAGCCCTTTCAACCAAGTGCGGGCAGTCCCATCTAACATCATGGTCAAGTACTTAGCATGGCCGCCTCACTGACCTCCAGCAGTTCCATAGCCATCTCATAACTCTCGATCCAGGCTGCGGGTTGTAAGTCTGCTGTGTAATTAGGCACCTTCCTAGGACCTTTGAAGTCCTTGGGTAGACGTTCATTGCGGATAGCTGGCACTAAACAAGGGACACCCCCAGTCCTGGTAGGGATACCCACGTCGACGGAAGTCGTCGGATAAGCCGGGGGAGTCTGGTAAGCCGTCAACTGAGGCACCTGGTCCGCCTCCTGCCACGCTCTGTCCTGGTCTGCTGCGTGAAAAGCTCCGTTACGAACCGGGCCATGGCCAGGGGGCGGGTCATGGCGTCGGACGTTACTTGAGCCGGTCGCTGAGACCATGTGCCTGCTGTAACTCGGGCTCCGGCCTGGCCGAGGGGTCGAGTGGATCCTGTCCCGGCTGTAGGAGTACGCCTCTTGCTGCGCCAGTGCTGTCTGAAGGAGTTCCCTGACCCGGCGGGTTTCAATAGCCGTCGGAGAGTCGCCGTCGACTGGGAGAGCCGCCAGCCGTGCTGCCGCGGCGACCATGTTCTCCAGCGGGTTATTATAATGGCCCGGGGGTATTGGCACGTACTGAGGCGGGGCAGGGGGCACCTGAGGAGGCCCCATCACTATTGGCTGAATAGGGGTCCCAGACCCGGGCACTATGACCCCTGGCGGGTTACTGGACCCTGCACCTGGCGTGTTGAAGAGGTTGCGTGGATCGTAAACCGGAGGGAGTCGAGATTGGGCCTTTTGATGCCTCCTTCTCATGACCTCATTGGACGCGTTCTGATCCATCGTGAGCCGGAAGGACTGCGCCTGGATCAACTGAGTTTGGGCATCGAGAGCCGCCCTCTCCGCAGCCATCCTGATCCCTTCCGCTGCCAGATCCTCCTTAGCCTTCACTAGATCCAACTTTAACTATGCCACCTCCGCATCATGCTGAGCTTGATCCGCCGAGTCAACCGTGGCGGTTAACAGGGCCGTCATCCTGTCCGTGAGGTCCATTAGCACCTGAGCCGGCGAAGGCACCGAGGTTCCCGCTCCAGCAGCAGGGTTCTGAACAGGTTGTGCACCGGCCATAAAGACTCCGACCTGACTTGGCGGCTCAAACGGGTCCGGAATACTGTCACCATCGGAACAACCCATGAGCTTGCCATCTTGAAGTTGATACAGCGAATTTGACTCGTCAGTGGACGACTCGCCATCAAAGCCGGCGGCCGCCTCATCCCCAGATCCGGATCGATCAGAGGGCCCTCCATGAATGCATCCCACAAAAGCATGCCTTAAGGCAGGCCGGGCCCGGGCGGGTCGTGCATGCTGAGCCGTCTTGATGAAATCGGCGCAGAGATCCGGCTCAGGGCCCGGCTCACCAATCTTGCCAATGAAAACATGAATTCCACCGAAGGGGACCCGGTACCCGTACTCAATTGAGCCGGCGTCGGGGCCCCAGTTTGCATCGTCGATGTAGAGCTTGCCGTGACGACTCTTGGTCATCCGGCCCACAGCGTATCCCTTGAGCCCTTCGAAGCTGCCCTTTAAGAACTCAAATCCACCGTGCGCTGGCCCCACGGTGGGCGCCAACTGCCGTGGAATTGTCACGGCAGATGTCCTTGAACTAGGACTTAGTCGTGGAGCCATCGCAACTAGGAAGCTTGAAGGGGTTAAGTGGGACAAGGAACACGAGGGTTTATACTGGTTCAGCCCCTTACGGTGAAGGTAAAAGCCTACGTCCAGTTTGAGGTGGTATTGATTAGGGTTTCGATGACCAGGGAGCGAGACCGCTATGCCTGGTTCTCGATGAGATCTTGCTTGTCCCTAAACCGCTGCCGGGTCGTCCCCTTATATAGGGAGGCCGACGCCCAACAGCTCTCAGAGTCCCGGCCGGCTCATAAGAGTATCCGGCTCGGACTCTCAACTATTCTTGCCTTACACTACAAGTTCTACCATGATAATAATTGCAACTACGGACCTTAAGCCATATCCGGGTCTTAAGCCCGTCTCTGGCCCACCGTCTTTAAGCTTGACGCCGGGCTTTTGGCAATGACCATATGAGTGACCCGGCCCCTTCTGGCGGGTGACTCTAAGGTCTATATCCTCAACAGGGCCCTCTCGGTAATGCACATCACTATAAGCCTTGCAAGCAATTTGACTAATGAGTTAGTTACGGGATGATGCATTATGGAACGAGTAAAGAGACTTGCTGGTAATGAGATTGAACTAGGTATTGAGATACCGACGATCGAATCTCGGTCAAGTAACATACCGATGACAAAGGGAACAACGTATGTTGTTGTGCGGTTTGACCGATAAAGATCTTTGTAGAATATGTAGGAACCAATATGAGCATCCAGGTTCCGCTATTGGTTATTGACCGGAGATGAGTCTCGGTCATGTCTACATAGTTCTCGAACCCGTAGGGTCCGCACGCTTAACGTTCGATGACGATCGGTATTATGAGTTTATGTGTTTTGATGTACCAAAGGTTGTTCGGAGTCCCGGATGAGATCACGGACATGACGAGGAGTCTCGAAATGGTCTAGACATAAAGATTGATATATTGGAAGGTTATATTCGGACACCGGAAAGGTTTCGGGGGTCACCGGATAAATACCGGAGTACCGGGGAGTTACCGGAACCCCCCGGGGGGTCAATGGGCCTTCATGGGCCTTAGTGGAAATAGAGGGCAGCAAGGGAGCTGTGGGGCGCCCCCCCTAGGCCAAAACCGAATTGGTTTAGGGCTTGGGGGGCCGGCCCCCTCTTTCCTTCTCCCCTCCTCCTCTTTCCTTCCCCTCCTAGTTGGACTAGGAAAGGGGGAACCTACTCCTAGTAGGAATAGGATTCCCCCCTTGGGGCGCACCCTATGAGGCCGCCGGCCCCCTCCCCTTGCTCCTTTATCTATGGGGGCAGGGGGGCACCTAAGACACACAAGTTGATTGTTTAGCCGTGTGCGGTGCCCCCCTCCACAGATTTCCACCTCGGTCATATTGTTGTAGTGGTTAGGCGAAGCCCTGCATCGGTAAATTCATCATCACCGTCGTCACGCCATCGTGCTGACAAAGCTCTCCCTCGATACTCAGCTGGATCTAGAGTTCGTGGGACGTCACCGAGCTGAACGTGTGCAGATCGCGGAGGCGCCGTACTTTCGGTACTAGGATCGGTCGGATCGTGAAGACGTACGACTACATCAACCGCGTTGTCATAACGCTTCCGCTTTTGGTCTACGAGGGTATGTGGACAACACTCTCCCCTCTCGTTGCTATGCATCACCTAGATGGATCTTGCGTGTGCGTAGGAATTTTTTTGAAATTACTGCGTTCCCCAACAGTGGCATCCGAGCCAGGTCTATGTGTAGATGTTATATGCACGAGTAGAACACAAAGAGTTGTGGGCGATAATAGTCATACTGCTTACCAGCATGTCATACTTTCATTCACGGTATTGTTGCATGAAGCGGCCCGGACCGACATTACGCGTACACTTACGCGAGACTGGTTCTACCGACGTGCTTCGCACACAGGTGGCTGGCTGGTATCAGTTTCTCCAACTTTAGTTGAATCGAGTGTGACTACGCCCGGTCCTTGTTGAAGGTTAAAACAGCACATTTGATGATAAATCGTTGTGGCTTTGATGCGTAGGTAAGAATGGTTCTTGCTAAGCCTGTAGCAGCCACGTAAAACTTGCAACAACAAAGTAGAGGACGTCTAACTTGTTTTTGCAGGGCATGTTGTGATGTGATATGGTCAAGATGTGATTATATAAATTGTTATATGAGATGATCATGTTTTGTAACACAGTTATCGGCAACTGGCAGGAGCCATATGGTTGTCGCTTTATTGTATGAAATGCAATCGCCATGTAATTGCTTTACTTTATCACTAAGCGGTAGCGATAGTCGTAGAAGCAATAGTTGTCGAGATGACAACGATGCTTCGATGGAGATCAAGGTGTCAAGACGGTGACGATGGTGATCATGACGGTGCTTTGGAGATGGAGATCAAAGGCACAAGATGATGATGGCCATATCATATCACTTATATTGATTGCATGTGATGTTTATCTTTTATGCATCTTATTTTGCTTAGTTCGGCGGTAGCATTATAAGATGATCTCTCACTAAATTTCAAGGTATAAGTGTTCTCCCTGAGTATGCACCGTTGCGACAGTTCGTCGTGCCGAGACACCACGTGATGATCGGGTGTGATAAGCTCTACGTTCACATACAACGGGTGCAAGCCAGTTTTGCACATGCAGAATACTTGGGTTAAACTTGACGAGCCTAGCATATGCAGATATTTCCTCGGGACACTGAGATCGAAAGGTCGAGCGTGAATCATATAGTAGATATGATCAACATAGTGATGTTCACCATTGAAAACTACTCCATCTCACGTGATGATCGGACATGGTTTAGTTGATATGGATCACGTGATCACTTAGATGACTAGAGGGATGTCTATCTAAGTGGGAGTTCTTAAGTAATATGATTAATTGAACTTTAATTTATCATGAACTTAGTCTTGATAGTGCTTGCATAACTATGTTGTAGATCAATAGCTCGCGATGTAGCTCCCCGTTTATTTTTTATATGTTCCTAGAGAAAAACTATGTTGAAAGATAATAGTAGCAATGATGCGGACTAGCTCCGTGATCTGAGGATTATCCTCATTGCTGCACAGAAGAATTATGTCCTTGATGCACCGCTAGGTGATGGACCTATTGCAGGAGTAGATACAGACGTTATGAACGTTTCACAAAGCTCGGTATGATGACTACTTGATAGTTTAGTGTACCATGATTTACGGCTTAGAACCGGGACTTAAAAAATGTTTTGAACACCACGGAGCATATAAGATGTTACAGGAGTTGAAATTGGTATTTCATACTCATGCCCGTGTCGAGAGGTATGAGACCTCTGACAGTACATTGCCTATAAGATGGAGGAGAATAGCTCAACCAGTGAGCATGTGCTCAGATTGTCTGGGTACTACAATTGCTTGAATCAAGTGGGAGTTAATCTTCCAGATAAGATAGTAATTGACAAAGTTCTCTAGTCACTATCTCGAAGTTACTAGAACTTCGTGATGAACTATAATATGCAAGGGATGACGAAAGTAATTCCCGAGCTCTTCGCGATGCTGAAATCAACGAAGGTAGAAATCAAGAAATAGCATCAAGTGTTGATGGTTGACAAGACCACTAGTTTCAAGTAAAAGGGCAAGGGAAGAAAGGGAACTTCAAGATGAATGGCAAGCAAGTTGCCACTCCCATGAAGAAGCCCAAAGCTAGACCCAAGCCTGAAACTAAGTGCTTCTACTGCAAAGGAGATGGTCACTGGAAGCGGAACTACCCCTAGATACTTGGCGGATAAGAAGGATGGCAAAGTGAACAAAGGTATATTTGATATACATGTTATTGATGTGTATTTTACTAGTGTTTATAGCAACCCCTCGGTATTTGATACTGGTTCAGTTGCTAAGAGTAGTAACTCAAAACGGGAGTTGCAAAATAAACAGAGACTATTTAAGGGCGAGGTGATGATGTGTGTTGGAAGTGATTCCAAGGTTGATAAGATCATCATCGCACACTCCCTTTACTTTTGAGATTAGTGTTGAACGTAAAATAAATGTTATTTGGTGTTTGCGTTGAGCATGAATATGATTGGATCATGTTTATTGCAATACGGTTATTCATTTAAGTCAAAGAATAATTGTTGTTCTATTTACATGAATAAAACCTTCTACGGTCATACACTCAAAATAAATGGTTTATTGAATCTCGATCGTGTTGATACACATATTCATAATATTGATGCCAAAAGATGCAAAGTTGATAATGATAGTGCAACATATTTGTGGCACTGCCGTTTAGGTCATATGGGTGTAAAGCGCATGAAGAAGCTCCATGCTGATGGATTTTTGGAATCACTTGATTATGAATCACTTGATGCTTACGAACCATGCCTCATGGGCAAGATGACTAAGACTCTGTTCTCCGGAACAATGGAGCGAGCCACCGACTTATTGGAAATAATACATACTGATGTATGTGATCCGATGATTGTTGAGGCTCGCGGTGGGTATCGTTATTTTCTGACCTTCACCGATGATTTCAGTAGATATGGGTATATCTACTTGATGAACATAAGTCTGAAACATTTGAAAAGTTCAAAGAATTTCAGAGTGGGCAGGTGACTACAAATCCCCGCATTTTCTTGCTATTCTTATAGGATTCAAGTGGGCAGGTGACTACAAATCCTATTCCTATGTTTACAAGATCCTACGAATCAAAGAGGCTCAAAGTGTCCATCACAACCGACCGTATAGACCTCTACACTGCAAAAGTCCCTGCTCATGTTCAGTACAAGGAACATACTGTACCACTATCATACTCCCTCCGTTCCAAAATATAAGTCTTGGTAGAGATTTCCACTATGGATCACATACAGATGTATCCAGATACATTTTAGAGTGTAGATTCACTCATTTTGCTCCATATGTAGTCCATGGTGGAATCTATACAAAGACTTGTATTTAGGAACGGAGAGAGTACATATTAAAGAAGAACGGAAGAGGAACATGGTAAAGAAGAGCAAGCAGATTTTGGATAATAAAATGTTGGTTGCGCAGTGCCCACACATGATGAACCAGAGCGCATTAAGAATGCAACTCCCAGCTGTCTCTCGACCATTTCAGGCGGTTGGATGAAGATCCTACATCTCCTAACCCATCTTCTTCCTCGTCTCTGATTCTTCCCATACAGAACACCGCACGGGCTGCCAGCCGGACCACCGCCCCCCGCCGCCTGTGTTCCTCTGCCACCCCCACCCCCACCCCCGCCCCAAGCCCCACCTGCGTCGATTTTTCTTCGTTCGGCGAGGCCCCACAACCACCCGAGCCCCTTCGTTCGCACCGGCAAACTCCGGCGAGCTCTGAAAAATCGACTGACCCAATTTTGAAATTTAGTCTACTGTGATTTAACTAGTGTGGAATATAAAAGGGAAAACCATAAGCATTGGGAGTATAGTGTTGAGCGTGCCATGGCGGATCTGAAGGTGCAAACCGGACAAAGGCAACTTCGCAACCAAGACAAGAAATCAGAGTAAAGCAGTGGCGATCTATTTTCTTGCTGCGATAAATAAGTTGAGCAGATACGAAAGAGTACCGCCTCTGGTGCGGCGCCGTGTACGCATCTGCTGAGAATTTGATGGTGCTGCGGTAGCGATGGCTGTCGGCAGCGTGGAAGCAGATCTAGGAGGGTAGACGGTGGCGGCGGGGCACGATGGACGAGACACTCGTAGGAGCGGCACCGGCAAGGTGGACGACGGCGGGGATGAAGCGAGAGGACGGGATGCAAGGATCCCGGTCCGAAGCCGTGGATGAGAGAGTTCGATCTCTTGTAATGGACGGCGGCGTCGGGGTATCAGCTCCGGCATGGTGGAGGAGGACGGCGGTGGATGGGGTGGCGGACGGCGGCGGACGGAGGAGGGTGGGGTGGAGAGGGTGTTTTGGCGCCCACGGAGTACGAATGGGGAAAAGGGAGGTAGAGAGGAAGGGGGAACCATGTATTCAGGGCACGCTTGTCTCAAATGCGAGGAAATTTACAAACTTAGCCCCTGTTTCAAATTTCTACTACATCACAGCAACATTAGTCGGTTGGGGATAAGACGGTAATCTCGCATACACCGAATATTTGCCGACGAGAGTTTGTTTTTGGCGCCCACCGTGTATGAATATGAATCGGGGAGGGAGTCGATTTCGGCCGAGGACACACTGTGTTTTGGCGCCCACCGTGTATGAATCCGGATGAGAGGCGGTTACGTCACGTTTGGGTTAAATTACAAACCTACCCCTATCGAAACCTATAGAAATCCAGCAGATAGGCTTTGCGTGGCAGGGATAGGCAGTAGTGATTTCCATCTCGCAGATTTTGGTTTCGAGCGGTTACTGCAACTTTCCCCGCTTCGTTCAAATTTTGCAGAGTGCACGTTTACCGTGCCAACTCAATTCGAATCCCGTTTGTATTCTATTTTTTTCGGGCGGGATCCATTTTCAATTGGAATTACATTCTATATACATCATTTTTTTATATATACTTTCAAAAGCACAACACCATTTATACATAAATATGGTTTACAAATGGCATGATCTCAGATTCATAAGGTTGTATCCATCAATTTGGATTTTCAAATATTTGAAACCACTTTATGTTGAAATCCAATGTATGCATTCCTCGCTAACTGTCTCCAATTAATGTGTGTTTCATGCGGGTTTTTTTCACTTCTCAAACATGTATAATGTGTTTCACACACGCAACATATAGTGTAATCCCGTTTAGACATTAATTGCCTATAAACCATGCATTGTTTGTAATTGAAGAATCTATGGATCACCAATATTGATAAACTATATAACATTACACGTGTGCCCAAATTCAAATGAATATGCATGTTTGATACACCAATTTGCGTTATGATATTATAGATGTCGTGATCTCCAGTTTAAATATTTAAATCCCCTTTAATCCAGATATTCGTCTCATGTAGCTATCACTCATGCTTATATAGGACTATCTCTCTGGACCTATACGCGTTCATCGTCTCTCAGGTATCTCTCGTGCTACCTGTATGTCGACAATGATCTTTTATCTTCGTAACACACTGACAGTACTCTCTCCCTCGACCTTCATCACTCTATCTCTCTCTAAGTATATCTCGCTCCCTGCTATGTGTCTCTAACTATGATTCTCCATGTGGAATCTCTTTCTCTCACACAAACACAAAACTTTGTCTCCCGAGGTCTCATTTCTATCTACTATTCCCATGTGTGCCACTCGCACACCCCTCATACAGAGATGTCTTTCGCTCCTTAGATATGAGAACCTACGACTCTTCCTCTTCAATGTCTCTTTCTCACACACAAACACAAACTCTGTCTCCCAGGATCTCATATTTCTCCATTGTTCTCTTGTATGTCGCTCACACACACCCTCTCTCCCTAGAGATATCTTGCGTTCCCTCGTATGTCTCTCTAGCTATCACTCTCGTTGTGAAATATCTTTCTCTCTCGCAGACACAAAACTCCGTCTCTCTGGATCTCATTTCTCTCTAATATCTGTTTGTATGTGACTCACATGCACCCTCTCTCTATCTCTCTCACACCCACACACATAACCCAGTCTTCTGATCCACTCAACTCCTATCTCTAACACACACTAGCTAGCATCTTTATCTTTCTATTTATCTGTTTCTCCATCAACCTTCTTTCTTGCCCTCACTCTTGATTCCTATCACGCACACTACATATGTTTCTCTCTACATGCAGTCAAGTGCCCTCTCACACACATATATAACTTCACCCTTTGAACCACCCGACGGTCATCTCCAACACCCAAACTAGAGGATGTCCCTCTAGCTAGCATCTCCATCTCTGTATCTATCTATAGTTTCTCCGTCAACATTTCTTTCTCGCACGGAGTCTTGCTTCCTATCACCCACACTATATATGTCTCTCCATACATATGCATTTATAGGTTGGTCTCTTTTGCACAATCGTTGCACCTCACTCCCTCTGCTCGCCATAGATGCATGCTCCAGCCCACGCCACTATCTCTTAAAGACAAAAACACATGCTCAATTGTCGGGCCTTCTTCCCTGCATTCTCACATGCATGCATATTGTCATACCGATCCGTCTCTCCCATGTCGTTGATCTTATGACTTATGTCTTCTTTCTTTTATCTCGATCATGCGCGCGTGCACACACACACATCCCACGTATACATGTATACCTCTCACACATGCACGTTCAAGGTCTCTATGTCTCCATACGTAGTTAATTACCCTCAATCCTAACGCCACATCGAATCGTTCTCCTCTTTTGTGCACATAACTTCC
>NC_057805.1:391629746-391630160 GCF_018294505.1 Triticum aestivum
CACACACACACATCCCATGTATACATGTATACCTCTCACACATGCACGTTCAAGGTCTCTATGTCTCCATACGTAGTTAATTACCCTCAATCCTAACGCCACATCGAATCGTTCTCCTCTTTTGTGCACATAACTTCCGCCTGGATGGGTAAAACACACACTCACACTTAACAATCTCCTTCTAGCTACCCCCCCCCCCCGCCTCTCACTCTTCCCCTATATCCCCGAAAACAATAAGACCATCCCTTTGTTTAATTCCCGCCTACATGCACCATCGATATATAGTAGTCTTCCTCAGTGTCTCTCGAACAAACACGTTCTCTCGATGTCGACTCCTCTCACGCGCACACACCTTCTCTTCCCTCTCTACGGGCATTTTCTCTCTCGCACCCCATCGTTGGTGGCCTCTGCCAT